>NW_016108078.1:497788-510635 GCF_001604975.1 Cebus imitator | reverse complement strand
AATGAAAACTGACTCATGGGTTGTTTTAGTGGGTAGGAAGAACTTTTAGATTTTCATTTAAAATGCTGGTTATCAGTTTCCTTCTTTAAAAAAAAAGTTATGGTTTTTAATTTAACCATGTTTGGGGGGATTTAATTTGAAAAAACAAAAAAGAAAGTAAAAATCATCATTAATCTCATGACTTTTTTCCTCCCCAAGACCGAGTCTTGCTCTGTCGCTCAGGCTGGAGTGCAGTGGTGCAATCTCAGCTCACTGTAACCTCCACCTCCCAGGTTCAAGCAATTCTCCTGCCTCAGCCTCCCAAGTAGCTGGGATTATCGGCATGCGCCACCATACCCAGCTAATTTTTTGTATTCTTATTATAGACGGGGTTTCACTATATCGGCCATGCTGGTCTCAAACTGTTGACCTTTTGATCCCGCCTTGGCCTACACCTCAGCCTCCCAAAGTGCTGGGATTATAGGCGTGAGCCACTGTGCCCGGCCTGACTTATTTTTTGAGTTATATAATGTAGGAACTTTAATTTTCCTTTTCTGCCCCTTTAAATCACAGAAGTAACCACTAATAATTCGGTGCTTATCCTTCTGGACTTTTCTTAAGCTTGTACAGATCTATTTACATACATATAACATTCACAAAAACACTGTGCTATATACATATTGGTCTGCAACTTAATTTTTTCACTTTACAGTATATCATGGACCTCTTTTTAAATCTTTGTCATTGTATGTTTTTGTCATTATTATATAAGTAATAATATATACTTGTACATAAAGTAAAATCCACCCCATCACCAAACGTATACACACAGCTGTTACCAACTCTTTCCAGACATGATTTTAATATATAAATATTTATAAAGACATACTTCTTATATATGATATTTTGTATCTTTATATAGATATAGATACATGTTAATATTAATTTGCATACACTTCTTTACATATATATGCTATTCTGCATTTTTTCATTTATGGACATCTGTCCATGTCAGTACACATAGTTCCATCTTACATAACTTGTTGAAACAGCTGTTTAATATTCTACTGATAGAATTTAAATATTTTTTTAAGTTTTAATTATTTTAAATAAATAAATATGATCACTTAATATGATTCAAATCTTAAGAAATGAACTATTATTTCTGTCATTTAAACTCTATTGCTCAAAGGAGACTCTCAAGTGTCAAGGTCAAATGGATTCTTATATCTGTTTCAAGTGTCTATTGCTACATCTGGATCATACTTAACTGCCACTGTTTCTGGTGTCCTGGAATTCTTCTTTTTTCCCCTAAAATACATCTATGAGTAATATTTTCAAATATGTTACATGAGTATCCTATTTGATATTCTTTTGCATGTCCAAACATGTCTTTATATTGCTTCACACTTGATTGACTGAGTACAGATGGTAGGATCAGAATTTTTTCCTCTCAATTTGGAAGACATTGTTTTATTGTCTTTTGTTAGCTTTAGGTATTGCTGATGAGAGTGATGTCAGTTGTTTATTATTCGTTCGTAGGTAACCTGTATTTACTCTAGACCACTGCAATGCTCTAGTACTGTCTACAATGTGGAAATGTTCTATATCTGCACGATCCAATATAGTAACTACTAAGCAAATATGACTACTGAGCACTTGAAATGTGGCTAGTGCGACTGAGGACCTGAATTTTTAATTTAATTTAAATTAATTTAAATTTAGACAGCCACATGTAATTAGTAGCTACTGTATTCAGTTCGCACAAGTCTAGTTGCTTTTAGGAAACTATCTTGGAGTTCTCATTATCAGACTATTTCTAGGTATATCACTTTCCCATTCATTTTGTATATCACTTTTGTGGATGCTTCGAATTTGAAGATTTGTGTCTTTTTTTCAGCTCCAGTAAACTTTATTTTTGTTTCTTTTTTTCTTCCCCTTCATTGTCTTGCTTATTTGCATTTAGAAACTGTAGGAGATACATGGCCTCTTGGATTATCCCCCATGTTTCTTAACAGCTTGCTCTCACTTTTAATTTTATTTTGTAAAACCTTATGTTCTCAGATATGTCTTCAGCTTTTTTTTCTTTTTAAATTTCAGATCATTCTCTTGGTATTCAGCTGTATCCAGTTAATTTTTCATTTGGCAGTCATGAATTTGATTTTTTAAATCTTTCTTATTCTTGGCTCCATTTTCATAGCAACCTATTTTTGCATATAGTTTTCTTCCAATCTTTTTTCTCAGAAAACTGACAAAATATTAACTCTAAAATATATAAAGAATGCTTACAAATCATTGAGAAAAGATCAGACAACTCAGTGGAAGAATAGCCAAACCATCTGAACGTGCATTTCACAAAAGTAGAAATAGAAATGCCTGCTAAACATGTGAAAAGATTTTCAACTTTCTTAGTAATGAGAAAAAGGCAAAATTTTAATGAGAAAAATGCTTTTTGCTAATCACACTAGCAAGTATTAAAGAAATTGATGGCCAGATGTGATAATTTTCATTTTGTATTGGTAAGAATAAAATCAGTGCAGCCTACTTGGAGAGCAATTTAGCACTGAAAGTTAGAAATGTATACATTCCTGTGACTGAGCTATGTCACTGTCAAATTCTACCTGAGAGAAGCATTTGCATATATGAACAAAAGAACATGTCTAAGAATGTTCAGTGTAACATTGTTTGATTATATGTAACAGGAAAGGATTCATGGCCAGGCGTGGTGGCTCACACCTGTAATCTCAACACTTTGGCAGGCTGAGGCAGGTGGATCACCTGAGGTCAGGAGTTTGAGACCAGCCTGACCAAAAAGGTGAAACCTCCGCTCTACTAAAAATACAAAAAATTAGCCAGGTGTGGTGGTGGGCACCTGTAATCTCAGCTACTCAGGAGGCTGAGGCAGGAGAATCCCTTGAACCCGGGAGGTGGACGTTGCGGTGAGCCGACTTTGGGCCATTGCACTCCAGCCTAGGCAACAAGAGCAAAACTTCATCTCAAAAAAAAAAAAAAAAAGTTAAGAAAAGATTCACAAACAAGTTTAAATATTTGTAAATAGAAATTTAGGGACATTGATACTGTGAAGCAATTTGAAAGCATGAAGTAGACCTATAAATATATGTTAGCTATTATCATCTTTATTTTAGCATGGACATATCTCCAAGAAAAATCATCGGGAAAAATATACGCAGAATAATTCAGACAGTATGATGAGGTGTGTGTGTGTTTGAGACAGGGTCTCACTCCGTTACCCAGGCTGGAGTGCAGTAGCACGGTCATGGCTCACTGTAGCCTCAACCTCCCGAGCTTAGGTAATCATCCCCTTGCCTCAGCCTCCCAAGTAGCTGAGTATGTGCTACCATGCTTGGCTTATTTTTTAATTTTTTGTAGAGACATGGTCTTGCAATGTTGCCCAGGCTGGTTTTGAACTCCTGGCTTCAAGCGATGCTCCTGCCTTGGTCTCCCAAAGCAGTGGGATTACAGACATGAGCCACCACACCTGGCCTCCTGTATTTTTGAAAAGGAACACACACACACACACACACATGCACACACACACACATATGTACAAAAAAGTTCTGAAAAGATAAACTGATATTAGCAGATACCTTCTAGGGGGACTGGGAAGGAGGATTGTTACAGAGATTTTTGTTTTATGTAATGGTTTAGATCTTTTACAGAAAACAGTTATTCATGTTATAAACCAAAAAGTATCTAAGGCAGGTCTCAATCAATTTAGAAGTTTATTTTGCCAAGGTTAGGGACATGCCTAGAAGTGAGGAAACATGTAATCACAGATACAGTCTGTGGTCTGTGCCTTTCTCCAGAGATGATTTTGAGGGCTTAAATATTTAAAGGGGAAAAGCAAGCTGGAGGGAAAAGAGGGAGTTATGGTAATCTACATGTTGCAAGAGAAAAGGAGCAGGTAGGAGAATAGTCAATTATGTGTTCATCTCACAATTTTGCTCAGTTAATCAGCACTTTACATAAGATAAGGTGAACATAGGGTAGCTATCTCTGGAGGTAGTTAACCTTTCATTTGTAGTTGTCTGCTTAGGAACAAAATGAAATGCAGTTTCTTGCATGAGAGCTTTCAGCTTAATTTTTTTTCTTTTTGGCATGATGAATTAGGGTCCTGAGGTTTTGTTTTCCTTTCACAATGTATTACTTGTAACATTTTTTTAAATGAAAAAATTCTTACTGAAACACGTTAGAAAGAAAACAGCTTTTGAACCCCACAAACCAGTTTCAAAATCTTGCTTTGCTATTTTCTGTGTAATACTAGGCAAATTATCTACACCCTTTACCCAGCCTTAGTTTCCTCCTCTGTAAAATCGAGATAATAGTACCTCCTTAAAGGGCTACATAGATGCTTTTGGTATATTTTCTTTATTGTTTATTCATCTTATTTCATATTCTTTGTGCTTTATAAATATGGAAGCTTGTCTTTTCTTGTGATTCCTTCGAAT
Organism: Cebus imitator; assembly: GCF_001604975.1. Taxonomy (NCBI): domain Eukaryota; kingdom Metazoa; phylum Chordata; class Mammalia; order Primates; family Cebidae; genus Cebus; species Cebus imitator. The sequence goes on along the minus strand of NW_016108078.1, from coordinate 506,187 downwards.
TTTAACTATTTTACAGTGTTCAATCCAGTGACATTAAATATATTCACAAGGTCGTGTATCCATCATCATTATCTGGTTCCAGAACTTTTTCATCACCCCAAAAAAAGAAACTTCATAGCCATTAAGCAGTCACTGTTCATTCTTCCTTCCCCCTTGCCCCTTGCAACCACAAATCTGCTTTCTGTCAATATAGATTTGATTATGCTAGATATTTCATATAAATGGAACCATAGAAGATATGGCCTTTGTGTCTGGTTTCTTTCACTTAGCATAATGTTTCAAGGTTCATATTCCATTTTATGGCTATACTGCATTTTGCTTATCCATTCATTGGTTGATGGACATTGGTTTCTACCTTTTGGCTGTTGTGAATAGTGCTGCTGTGGACATTCATATAAAGTATTCATATGAGTTCCTGTTTCAATTTCTCTGGGGCATATGGTAATTCTACGTCTAACTTTTTGAAGAACTGCCAAACTCTTTTCTAAAGCAGCCACACCATTTACGTTTCCACCAGCACAATGTGAGGGTTAGGATTTGTCTACATGCTTACCAACGCTTGTTTTCCAATTTTTTGATGGTAGCCATCCTGGTGAGTATAAAGTGGTATCTTATTGTGGTCTTAATTTGCATTTGCTTAATGGCTAGTGGTATTGAGAATCTTTTCGTGTGCTTGCTGGCCATCTGTATATCTTCTTTGGAGAAGTGCCTGTTCAAGTCCTTTGCCTGTTTTTTAATTGGGTTGTTTGTGTTGTTGAGTTGTAAGAATTCTTTATATGTATGGCTGGGCATGGTGGCTCAAGCCTATAATCCCATCACTTAGGGAGGCCAAGGCAGGAAGATCACTTGAGGCCAGGAATTCAAGACCAGCCTGAGCAACATAGTGAGACCCCCCACCCCGATCTCTATAAAATAAAATAAAAATTATTTATATATTCTGGATGCTATGTCTTTTTTTTTTTTCTTTTGAGACGGAGTTTTGCTCTTGTTACCCAGGCTGGAGTGCAATGGTGTGATCTCAGCTCACCGCAACCTCCGCCTCCTGGGTTCAGGCACTTCTCCTGCCTCAGCCTCCTGAGTAGCTGGGATTACAGGCACGCGCCACCATGCCCAGCTGATTTTTTGTATTTTTGGTAGAGACGGGGTTTCACCATGTTGACCAGGATGGTCTCGATCTCTTGACCTCGTGATCCACCCGCCTCGGCCTCCCAAAGTGCTGGGATTACAGGCTTGAGCCACCGCGCCCGGCCTAATGGCGCGATCTCGGCTCACCGCAACCTCCGCCTCCTGGGTTCAGGCAATTCTGCTGCCTCAGCCTCCTGAGTAGCTGGGATTACAGGCACGCACCACCATGCCCAGCTAATTTTTTGTATTTTTGGTAGAGACGGGGTTTCACCATGTTGACCAGGATGTTCTCGATCTCTTGACCTCGTGATCCACCCGCCTCGGCCTCCCAAAGTGCTGGGATGGTTATCTTTCACTCTCTTGATGGTATCCTTTAATGTACAAAAGTTTTTATTTTTGTTGAAGTCTGATTATCTACTTTTTCTTGTACTGCTTTGTTAACTCTTATATTTAGGTTTTTGATATATGTTGAGTTAATTTTTGTATATGTACGAGACAAGGGTCCAGTTTTTTTCTTTTGCGTTTAGATAGCCAGTTGTTCAGCACCTTTTGGTGAAGAAACCATTCCTTCCCCATTGAATAGTCTTGGTACTCTTGTAAAAAAAATCAATTGACTATAGATGTATGGATTTATTTCTAGACTCTTAATTCTATTCTGTTGATCCAATATCTATCCTTATGCCCATAGCAAAAGGACAGTTTTTTGATTACTGTAGTTTTGTAGTACATTTGGAAATCAGGAAATGTGAGTCCTCCAACTTTGTTCTTTTAAAATACTTTTTTGACTATTTAGCATCCCCTGTATTCTATATGAATTTTAATATCAGCTTTTCTATTCCTATAAAAAAAGGCCATTGGGATTTTGATACAGATTACATTGAATCTGTAGGTCACTTTGTAGACTGTTCACAGATTAAGTCTTCCTGTTTATTTCAGTATTCTTGAATTTCTTTCATTAATGTTTTGTAGTTTTCAGTGTATAAGACTTTCACCTCCTTGATTAAATATATTCCTAAGTATTTTCTTCTCATTGTTATTAGAACTGGAATTGTTTTCTTAATTTCCTTTTTGGATTCTTCATTGGTAATATATAAAAATACAATTGATTTTTATGTGTTGATGTATCCTCTGACTTAGTACTGAGTTTGTTTATTAGCTCTAATAACTTTTGGTGGATTGTTTTGGATTTTCTATATATAAGATCATGTCAACTATGAATAGAGATAGTTTTATTTCTTCATTTCCTATTTTTCTTAATTATAAACATTTTTTTTTAAGGTGGAGTCTCACTTTTGTCGCCCAGGCTGGAATGCAGTGGCATGATTTCAGCTCACTGCAACCTCTCTCCCAGGTTCAGGCGATTCTTCTGCCTCAACCTCCCAAGTAGCTGGGATTACAGGTGCCCACCATCATGCCCAGCTATTTTTTATATTTATAGTAGAGATGAGGTTTCACCATGTTGACCAGACTGGTCTGGAACTCCTGACCTCAGGTGATCCACCTGCCTCACCCTCCCAAAGTGCTGGGATTACAGGCATGAGCCACCGCACCTGGCTCCTATCTATAAACTTCTCATGCTTTCCATTTGTTTGTCCTTTTTCGTTTTGTTTTGGGATAAGTTCTCAATTTTTAACCTGTTGCATCTCCTATTCAGCTATTTGTCAAGTATTATATTTTAATTTCTACTAATTATAGTTCATTCCTTTTTATAGACATAGTATATTCACACATCTCTCTGAAGATATTAAAGTCTTAATCTGTGTTATTAATGGTATTTCCTTGGCTGTTCTGTTTGGTGATTTTAGTATTTTCTTATAATGTTAATTTTCCCTAGATGTTTAATGATGCTTAGTTGAGTTCTCTTCTTTTTCACTCATAAGATTCCTTGTTCATCTGTCTGTAAGGACTTTATATAATTACTGTAACCTTCCTTCAATAATTGTGGGAAAGGTATTGGACATCTTCCTGACACTGTATTTTGTAACTTTTCTCTGATACTGCCTAGAGAGTGGCCCACTAGCTAGTCCCCAAAGGTAGGAGGGCTTACCTTTCTTCCTGGGTGTTGTCTCCTCCCTACATTGTTGACCTGTCTTGGCCACAGACCTTTTCCTCTTACTACTCTTATTTGGGGGCACATGCCTCTACTGTCCTTTGCTTGGTGTGTAGGTTGGGAGGGAAGGGACAGAACTGCCTGCCTGTTCCTTCTTCGTTATCCCAACCAGTTCATTCATTCATTGAACATCTCTTTAGCAGGGAATAAGCCAAAGCCTCTGTTTTTGTGGAGCTCACATTCTAGTAGAAGAAAATGGATACTAAACCTCTATATGGTAGTCAAGGAAGGACTGGTATGTGGTGGTGATAGGCACAGGTAGAGATCTGTTCAAGGAACCAAAAGAAGGCCAGCAAACAGGAGAGTGTTAAAAGATAACATTGAAAGAGACAGAAGATAGATCCGATAGAGTTTTGTAAGCACCACTCATCTTTTTGGTTGGCCAGGGTTCTCTCCTACTGCCTGTATCAGCCACCCAAGTTTACAGCATTTTGAAACAATTCCTACATGTGTCATGGTCTGCTTTTTCCTCCTTCAGTCGTATATTCATGTGTCTACATCTATTTTCCTGTTGTGTCTGTAAATTTGGATTGATAAGGAAGGCTAGAACAAATATTTAATTTGCCATCTTGATCCAGGTCCTACATATTAAAATTCTTTTCTGTAATTTCAGTGGGACCAATGTAACATTTTCTAAATTGTAATACTTCTTTTTTTCTCCTCGTGAAACTGATTATTACTAGTTTAAAATGAGACTTCAGAAAATAAAAACTGATTGCTCACAATGTTTTTTTCTCTTTTGCATCTCTGAAAGTCTTGGTTCTTCTGGGTAATTTTATTTTTAATATGTCCTGACCTGCCTTAAGGTTTTTTTGGTTTTTTTTTTTTGAGACAGTTTCATTCTCGTCACCCAGGCTGGAGTGCAATGGTGCAATCTCAGCTCACTGCAACCTCCGCCTCCCAGGTTCTCAAGCAGTTCTTCTGCCTCAGCCTCCCAAGAAGCTGGGATGACAGGCATGTACCACCACACCAGACTAATTTTGTATTTTTAGTAGAGACAGGATTTTACCATGTTGGCCAGGCTGATCTTGAACTCCTGACCTCAGGTGATCCACCTGCCTCAACCTCCCAAAATGTGGGCATTACAGGCGTGAGCCACTGCACCTGGCCCTGCCCTAAGTATTAATAATGCTTCCCCAAGACATCATACTTACTGCCATAGAGGCTATCTTCCTTCAGGCAAATGCTAAATCCCATTCTTTGTGCTTTTATATATTTTTTTAATCTTCTAGATTAGTAGTCACCCTTCTCATGTTTCCCAAAGCATTTCTGGTTGTCTGTACTAACTTTTCATATTAGTTATTATGGGGGATTTATTTTTAAAGCACTCATTTAGATACAACAGTTAAATCAGGGGCCTTTTTGTGGGGAGTAGGACAAGAAGAGGGGAGTGATTTTATAGCCAGCATAGCCTGATGCTAACAAGAATTTATAGAGCATGATTTTGAAGTAATTTTGATGTCCTTTATATATCTTTAACAAAGTCTTTTAAATCATATGGACATATATGAAAATTTTCATGATAATAGCAAGGAGTTTTAGTAACCTTTTATTAAACTGGCACATATGAAGGAAATTTTAATTTGATTTTAAGTTTTCAAAGTTGATATAATGATGAAAAATATTTGAGTTAGAAGATTAATAATCTCTTTTATCTACTAAAGTCTAAATAATATTTTTAAAGAAAGAAAAAGGCTTAATTTTTAAAAATTGAATACTTCAGGTTCAGTCTGATATCCTACTATTAATGTAACTATATACATAATAAATATCTTATTTTGGGTTAAAGATTAGTCCATACAAGAAATTCCAATGTTATTTAAAAAAAAAAAAGCTTCACCTTACCTAAATTATTACCACTTTGGTTTTTCTTGTTTCTTGTGTTTTTTTTTTGTTTTTGTTTTTGTTTGTTTTTATTTTTTGTCTCCATTAGGAGATGTCCTCAGATGCTTCACTTCCAGGGGATCCAGAGGCCTATCCTGCTGCTGTGTCAAGCGGTGGAGCCATTCATCTGCAGACAGGAGGTGGATATTTTGGCCTAAGCTTTACTTGTCCTAGTCTCAAAAATCCTATTAGCAAGAAATCCTGGACTCGCAAATTAAAAAGCTGGGCATACAGGCTACGGCAGTCAACCAGCTTTTTCAAGAGATCAAAAGTCCGTCAAGGTAGTGTGCTTACAGTCAGGGACATAGACTAGGTAACATCACTTTTCATTTACTTATTTTTTTTTTGGTTCATACACAAATCTTGCCACTTTTTCCACATAGCCCATGTATGTGACATGTCCCATTAATGTCATTGCCATTTTATTTTTTCCTTTTGTAACTAATTTGGTTTTCCAGTTATTCATTTCATATAGATACTAAGTCTTGGGATAAATCTTGCAATGTCTGATTTAGACTTAGGGACTTATACAATGTTGCGTATTACATTAACACCTTTTAATTGTCTAGCAGGAGTTAAGCTTTTTCTACTTTTCTTCATTTTTGGTAATGTAAACAAATTTAGTCTTAACAAATAATTTTCTCTTTTCCACTTACTATTTGGCAAAACTTGCAGTGGAAACAGAAGAGATGAGATCAGCAATTGCTCCTGATCCCATTCCTCTGACACGGGAGTCCACAGATGATACTAGGGCTTTGAATAGATGTAAAGCGATGAGTGGATCATTTCAGCGGGGTCGGTTCCAGGTTTGTGTCTTTGATTGAATCCTTATCTACAAGGGCATTATAAAATGTAATAGCCACTGGAGATCTTGGTCTGTAGATGATACTTTCTTTAAATGTAGATCATTGTTATATTTAATTTGTTCACCTTGCATGCATCCCCTCACCTTTTGAAGCCATCAGTAGTAAAGATGAGTCTAAAGAAATGGAGATTTGGGCCAGGCGCGGTGGCTGACATTTATAATCCCAGCACTTTGGGAGGCCAAGGAGGGTGGATCACCTGAGGTTGGGAGTTCGAGACCATCCTGACCAACATGGAGAAACCCTATCTCTACTAAAAATAGAAAATTAACTGGGCATGGTGGGGCATGCCTGTAATTCCAGTTACTTGGGAGGCTGAGGCAGGAGAATCACGTGAACCCAGGAGGCAGAGGTTGCGATAAGCCAAGATCGCGCCATTGCACTCTAACCTGGGCAACAAGAGTGACATTCCATCTCAAAAAAGAAAAAAAAGCCGGGCGCGATGGCTCACGCCTGTAATCCCAGCACTTTGGGAGGCCGAGACGGGTGGATCACGAGGTCAAGAGATCGAGACCATCCTGGTCAACATGGTAAAACCCCGTCTCTACTAAAAATACAAAAAAAAATTAGCTGGGCATGGTGGCGCGTGCCTGTAATCCCAGCTACTCAGGAGGCTGAGGCAGGAGAATTGCCTGAACCCAGGAGGCGGAGTTGCGGTGAGCCGAGATCGCACCATTGCACTCCAGCCTGGGTAACAAGAGTGAAACTCCGTCTCAAAAAAAAAAAAAAAAAAAGGAGATTTTGGTAGCTGGAAAAGAGCACAGAAATAGGTTATCATTTTTTTGGTGGGCGGGTGGGTCCTCTTTCATAAATGTAATTTCATGTACTTTAGAATCTCAGTAGCTCTAATTGTGGAATTTTATTTGAGCAATATGACACCCACTCTCTTTACCCAAGGGGCCTGATTGAAAGACTGAATTTGGGGCTATACATAAGTTTTGCTAGTATCAATAAATAGCAGACCATCTACCTCTCTGTCCTATTCTAACTACTTTTACCTTTTTGTATCCCAGGTGATTACAGTTCCTCAGCAGCAGTCAGCAAAAGTGACATCTTTTGGAATAGAACACATATCAGTGTTCAGTGAGACGAATCATTCTAGTGAAGAAGCCTTTATTAAAACAGCAAAGTCTCAGTTGGTAGAAATAGAAACTGCCACACACAATCCAAAAACTTCATTTTCTTCTGAGAAGTTACAAGCCCTTCATGAAACCTGTAAAGAAAATAAAGGAGTTCCCAAACAAGGTGACAACTTCTTATCTTTCAGCACAGCTTGTGAGACTGATGTATCTTCAGTGACCCCAGAAAAGGAATTGGAAGAAACTCCAGCCACAGGAAGTAGCATACAGTCTGGATCTGAACCATTGCTTAAAGAGAAAGAGATGCCGACTGCTGGGAAACAGCCTAGCTCCGATAGTGAATTTTCAGCCAGTCTTGCTGGCAGTGGAAAGTCAGGAGCAAAAACTGGTCCAGAGAGTGATCAGTGCTTACCCCACCACGAAGAACAAGCTTATGCTCAAACACAGAGCTCACTCTTCTATTCACCATCTTCCCCAATGAGCAGTGATGATGAATCGGAAATAGAGGATGAGGACTTGAAGGTGGAGCTTCAAAGATTACGAGAAAAGTAAGGACTGTTTCTCTTTTGTCACAAATCTCATTGCCCTAGGTTTTATAGAACATAGTATTTGATTGGTAACTAATTTAGGATTGGTGACATTTTAATGATTGAAAACTACAAAGAATGCTAATGCTAAACATTTATGAATGATAAAAAGTCCTTATATATAAAATGTTTTCATGGTCTGAAGACTAATTACAATTGCTTATTTACCAATATGATTTAATTACTCTTTTTGCTAACCTTTACAATCCTTATTCTTCAGGACTTTGGTTTTAGATTTTACAACTATTCTTATATAATTTCACATTTGATAAGTAAACAGCTGACTTATTACAATCAGAGATAGTGGTTCATCTTCTTTAGGAATAGGTAAGATACTTTAAAGATCAACCTTATTATTTGGTGACTAAGGTAATCAACCTTCACTAGTGATATTATGATAATATATTTTCTCAGTAGAATGCTGTTTTGTATTTAGTTTTATAAAATAGGTCGTTTTAAAGAAAGAAATTCAGGCCAGATGTGGTGGCTCATGCCTGTAATCCCAGCACTTTGGGAGGCCGAGGTGGATAGATCACCTGAGGTCAGGAGTTCCACACTGGCCTGACCGACATGGGGAAACCCCGTCTCTACTAAAATAACAAAATTAGCCAGGCGTGGTGGTGGGTGCCTGTAATCCCAGCTACTTGGGAGGCTGATGCAGGAGAATTGCTTGAACCCAGGAGGTGGAGTTTGCAGTGAGCCAAGATCGCACCATTGCACTCCAGCCTGGGTGACAAGAACAAAACTTCAC
>NW_016108078.1:495773-497278 GCF_001604975.1 Cebus imitator | reverse complement strand
TCACATTAAGTTGCTGAATTCTAATTCTATCCACACAGTTCAAAATTCAAAAGGTACAAGAGGGAGGGAGGGAGGGAGAGAGAGAGGGAGGAAGGAATTCATATTAAGTTTCTGAATTCAAATTCTATCCATACAGTTCAAAATTCAAAAGGTACAAAAGGGTAACCACTAGTCTCCCTCCTAGCACTGTACCTAAACTACCCAGGTTCTCTCCTTAGACACAATAAATGTTACCTGTTTTTTTGTATATCCAGTTAGTCTATAACTACACAAACAAGTGTAGGTATTTCATTCTTTGTTCCCCCGAATAGTAACTTACACTGCAAGGCTATTCTTTTATCTTGCTTTTCTTCACCATTTCATGACATCTTGGAGATATATCATTCTATTTTTGATAGTTCCAAAGTATTCCATCATATGTATATATTCATAAGTTAATTACTAGCCTCCTATTGATGATCCCATGCCATTACTTTGAGAAGTTGAAACCAACTCTAGCAAAGTTTGAATATATCTTATGCTTTAGAGAATTTCTGCACTGTTCTGGGACTTGAACAATTTGTAAAGAAGGGAGAACCAGGGAGGACTAAAAATATAGGCATGTAAAAAGCTGGATTTGGCTGATTGTGGTTACTCATGCCTGTAATCCCAGCACTTTGGGAAGCCAAGACAGGTGGATCACCTGAGGTCAGGAGTTCAAGACCAGCCTGGCCAACATGGTGAAACACCATTTCTAGTAAAAATACAAAAATTAGCCAGGTGTGATGGCGAACGTCTGTAATCCCAGCTACGCAGGAGGCTGAGGCAGAGAGAATTGCTTGAACCTGGGAGGCGGAGGTTGCAGTAAGCTGAGGTTGTACCACTGCATTCCAGCCTGGACGATAGAGTGAGATTCCATCTCAAAAAATTTAAAAAAAAAAAAGCTGGATTTTAGTCAAGTACTTACATGTTTGAATAATGCTCCACTTGGATGCTACATTTGAGTGCTGCAAGAATTAAAGCATGTTAAAATCCTTGGAAATTTCTTAGTTTCTAAGGCCTTGCTCAGAGGGAAAAAAAAAAAAAAACCCAAAACTGTCATTCCAGTGATAATTATAGTATTTTCTCTCTAACTTGTTTCAGGTTTTTTGACTTGAGCTTGCAAGAAAATTGTGAATATATACTTTAAATATTCATCACCAGAAGGCTGATATTCCACTTTAAAATATACATAGAGGCTTGGCATTACATTATGTATATGTCAACTTATATATTAAGTACTATGCAGTATATGTACGCTGATACTTTTTATAATAAAAGTTATTAAAGCAGTTTCATATTTGTGATATCAGTATTCTATTGCTATTTTTAATGGTTCTTTTAAACCATTGTCAAATGACTGGTAACTTTTGTAGCTGGCTAAGTTTTTGTAGCTGGCTGGTTATGAATATGTACTTTATTTTGATTGCGAGACATGGATTCTCATAACCTCCAAGACCTGGAAAGAATCTTTTTTTTTTTTTTTT
>NW_016108078.1:492153-493780 GCF_001604975.1 Cebus imitator | reverse complement strand
CCTGACCTCAGGTGATCTGCCCACCTCGGCCTCCCAAAGTGCTGGGATTACAGGTGTGAGCCGCCGCACCTGGCCCGGAAAGGATGTTTTATTTTGAGACAGAGTCTTGCTGTGTTGCCCAGGCTGGAGCACAGTGGTGCAGTAGTGGCTCATTGTAGCCTCTACCTTCTTGGCTCAAGCCATCTTCCCACCTCAGCCTCCCAAGTATCTGGGACTACAGACGTGTAACACATCCAGCTAATATTTAAATTTTTTATAGAGATGAGGTCTCCCTGTGTTGCCCAGACTGGTCTCAGACTCCCAGCCTCAGGCCATCCTCCTGTCTCAGCCTCCCAGAGTGCTGCCTCAGCTTCCCAAAGTGCTGGGATTACAGGCATGAGACACCACGCCTAGCCTAGAAGGGATCTTAAAAGATAATTTATTCTGCCTTCAGTGTTCTTTTAGCATTATGGTTTCTTCACCGATTTTTATTTGTTCTTTTATTACTATTAAATTATTATTGAGATGAGGTCTCGCTCTGTTGCCCAGGCTGGAGTGCAGTGGTGCTGTCATTACTCACTGAAGCGGCGACCTCTGGCTCAAGAGATCTACCTGCCTCAGCATCCTGAGGTGTTTGTACTACAGGCACATGCCACCATACCTGGCTGATTTTTTTTTTTTTCATAGAGACAGGGTCTCACTATGTTGTCTAGGCTGGTATCAAACTCCTGGGCTCAAGCAACCCTCCTGCCTTAGCCTCCCAAAGTGCTGGGATTATAGTCGTGAGCCACTGCACCCGGCAAAAAATGTTAATATTATTAATACTATTTGACTTTATATTTTGTTTTACTGACTTTCACTGTATTTCAATTTTAGCAATTTGTTCATCTTTTTCTTCATGAGTGATTATTATAGTTTAATGTTATGCTTAGTAAGGTATTTCCCACTTCCCCTCATGAAATTGTGGAAATACTCTGTATTTCCCCCTTCCTCCCTCCCTCCCTCCCTCCTTGTTTCTTTTCTTTTCTTTTCTTCTTTCTTTTTTGAGATAGGGTCTCTCTCTGTTATCCAGTCTAAAGTACGGTGTTGTGATCTTGGCTCACTGCAGCCTTGAATTCCTGGGCTCAAGTGATCCTCCTGCCTCAGCCTTTTGAGTATCTGGGACTATAGGCATGCACCACCGTGCCCAGCTAACAGTTGTATTTTTAGTAGAGTCGGGGTTTCATCATCTTGGCCAGGCTGGTCTTGAACTCCTGACCTCGTGATCCTGCGTCAGCCTCCCAAGGCACTGGGATCACAGGCGTGAGCCACTGCGCCTGGCCTCCTCTTTTTTTTCTTTTTTTGAGGCAGAGTCTTGCTTTGTTTCTCAGGCTGGAGTACAGTGATATGATCTGGGCTTACTGCAGTCTCTGCCTCCTGGGTTCAAATGATTCTCGTGCCTCAACTGCCTGAGTAGATGGGACTACAGGCGTGCACCACCATGCTTGGATTGTTTTTTTTTTATTTTTAGTAGAGATGGGGTTTTCCCATGTTGGCTAGGCTGGTCTTGATAGCCTGACCTCAGGTGATCTGCCCACCTCGGCCTCCCAAAGTGCTGGGATTACAGGTGTGAGCCGCCGCACCTGGCCCGGAAAGGATGTTTTATTTT
>NW_016108078.1:487811-489913 GCF_001604975.1 Cebus imitator | reverse complement strand
TTTTTTAAGAGAGAGAAGGTCTCCCTCTGTTACCCAGGCTTGTCTTGAACTTCTGGCCTCAAGCAGTACTCCTGCCTTGGCTTCCCAGAGTGCTGGGATTATGGACGTAAGCCATTGTGCCCAGTCTGCATTTCCCTATTCTTAATCTAAATTCCTTGTTAAACTTTACTTATACCAGTATAGAGTTTCTTGGCTCATCTTTATGGAGCCAGTGCCATTAAAATGCTTTCTGCATGATTTTCGTTCAGACACATTCAGGAGGTGGTAAATCTTCAAACCCAGCAAAATAAGGAGCTGCAAGAACTCTATGAACGCCTTCGCTCAATTAAAGATAGCAAAACCCAATCTACAGAGATTCCTTTGCCACCTGCATCACCACGTCGACCAAGATCTTTCAAAAGCAAACTTCGAAGCCGCCCCCAGTCCTTGACTCATGTGGACAATGGCATAGTTGCTACAGGTAAATCACTCATAAAAGTAATTCTTTAAAAACCTAGTCCAAGATCAGCAAAGTTAGAAAAATTATTATAATACTATTTGTTTTTAATTAGGCTACAATAATTTAAAGAAATACATATTATTCTGAGATTCTTTTTTATGTTTTTGGTATTAAATGTCCTTTTATGTAATAACAATTAGGATACTTGGTAGATTGTGGAGAGAAGCTGAGTGTGGTTCATGCTTTTATTTGAAAAACAAGCAGCTAGAAGCCCAATACCAATCCCCACAATAATTTTTGAAATGTTATCAGTCAATGGGAACTTCTGGTCTAGCATTTAGAGTTTGTTGGAGAGTTTGTAGGTAACAAGATAATCTTAAAAATATACCTGGTTGGGCACGGTGGCTCATGCCTGTAATCCCAGCACTTTGGGAGGCTGAGGCGGGCGGATTGCCTGAGGTCAGGAGTTCAAGACCAGCCTGGCTAACATGGCGAAACTCCATCTCTACTAAAAATACAAAAACTAGCTGGGCATGGTGGCAGGTGCCTGTAATCCCAGCTACTCTGGAAGCTGAGGTGGGAGAATCATTTGAACCCAGGAGGGGGAGGTTGCAGTGAGCTGAGGTCACCTGACTGCACTCCAGCCTAGGTGACACAGCAAGACTGCGTCTCAGGATGACAGTGGGGGAAAGAAGTGAGTTCTNAGGCGGTTGGATCACCTGAGGTCAGGAGTTTGAGACCAGCTTGACCAACATGGTGAAACCCTGTCTCTACCAAAATTACAGAATTAGCTGGGGATGGTGGTTCATGCCTATAATCCCAACTACTCGGGAGGCTAAGGCAGGAGAATCACTTGTATTTATTTTTTGAGATGGAGTCTTGCTCTTGTCACCCAGGCTGGAATGCAATGGCATGATCTCGGCTCACTGCAACCTCCACCTCCTAGGTTCAAGCTGTTCTCCTGCCTCAGCTTCCCAGATAGCTGGGATTATAGGTGCCCGCCACCACACCCAGCTAATTTTGTATTTTTCGTAGAGATGGGGTTTTACCATGTTGGCCAGATTGGTCTTGAACTCCTGACCTCATGATCCACCCACCTCGGCTTCCCAAAGTACTGAGATTACAGGCGTGTGCTACCACACCTGTCCAATTTTTATTAGTTATAAGAATATTAGTAAAATATACTTCTTTAACTTTGAAAAAAAGAGCATCAATCTTTACTTAACTAATAAAGAAGTTGTTAATCAGGTCAGGCCTCTTTGGTTATGTGTGCATAGTCAAGGTGGGGGTTAAAGATGCATTGTAAGGACATATGTGAAATCCCAGTAGAACTTGTGGTAGGCAGAATAATGTCCCCCCTAAAATGTCCATGTGCAAATCCCTGAAACTTGTGACTATGTTAGGATATATGGCAAAGGAGAATTAAGCTTGCAGGATGGGTTGAAAGTTGCTAATCTGCTGACTCTAAGATAGCGAGATTATCCTGGATTATCCAGGTAAGTCCAATGATTACATTATACCAGGATCCTTAAAAGTAGAAGAGAAGAAACACAGAAGAGAAAGTAAGAGAAGGCCGGGCGCGGTGGCTCAAGCCTGTAATCCCAGCACTTTGGGAGGCCGAGGCGGGTGGATCACGAGGTTAAGAGATCGAGACCATCCTGGT
>NW_016108078.1:469233-487681 GCF_001604975.1 Cebus imitator | reverse complement strand
AGAAAAGGGAAACAGTGTCAGAAAGGTATAATATTGCTGGCTTTGAAGATGGAAGAAGAGTGCCAAGGAATGCAGGCAACTTCTGGAAGCTGGAAAGGCCAGGAAACAGGTCTCTCCTATAGCTTTCAGAAGGAACACAGCCCTGGCAACATCTTGATTTTAGGCCAGTGAGGCCCATGTTGGACTTGTAGCCTACAGAACTGTGAGATCAATTTGTGTTGTTTGAAGCCACTAAGTTTGTGGTAATTAGTTACAATGACAATAGACAACTAATACAGAACTCAAGAACGGGAAGTCTACTTGGATGATCTCGTAAAGACAGAACTAAAGGGTAGACCTAGATTGAAGGCAGCTCTCGGGATTTAATAGCAGAAGTACATGAACCTTCAGTCTGATGCAGTACCACTAATAGCATACTTTATTTTATTCTGTTTCATTCCCTAATGGCTTCTTTTTATGCATAGTTTGTGCTTTCCCAAAACTGGCTTTTAGATAACTTTGGTTTCTCGTGATCCCAGAGCATTCTTTCACTTTCAGGTCTTTATTAAACTCACCTTTGTCAGATTCCAGGGGCAGAAAATTTGACTGTCCCTGCTCATCTTTTTCATGCCAAAAAATGGGTCGGAGCCCATTGCCTGGCCTGTATTTGGGCTGTTCTGCAGCCAGATGTCCACCTGTTTCTAAATAACCATGGCCAGAGAAATATGATCTCATGGTAGAAACATGTCTCTCAAGACTATCTTTGGGATTCCTCAGCTTATTTTGTGTTACCATGTATGTACCACAGTATGTTTATCCATTCTCCTGTCGGAGGACATTTGGGTTGTTTCCAGTTTGGGGTTTTACAAATAAAGCTCCCATAAATAGTCACATACAGCTTTGTGGGTGAACATAAGTTTTCAGATCGCTTGGATAAAATACCCAGAAATGAGATTGCTGCGTCATATGGTATGCGTATTTAACATATTTTAAAAACTAACAAACCATTTTTTCAAGCAGCTGTATCATTTTACATTCCATCAGCAATTGTGAGACTTCCAGTTTTTCTGCATGCTCTTCAGCGCTTGATAACTAGTATTCTTTTTTTAGCCAAATAGGTATATAGTGATATAATGTGGTTATTTTATTATAATTTTCATTCCCCTAATGGTTAGTGATGTTGAGCATTTTTTTCTTGTGCTTATTTGTGATCCATATATTCTCTGTGGTGAAATGTTTGTTCTTTTGCTATTTTTTTTTGTATCTTGTTTTATTTTTAAATGAAATTTTCATCGAGATAATTGTCAGTTAACATGCAGTTAAATAATACAGAGGGATCCTGTGTACCTTTCACTCAATTTATCCCAAAGACATTGTCATTTTAGAAAATTAGGTTGTTTACATGTGGTTGATTTTTGAGAGTTTTTTCTATATTTTTGATAAAAATTCGTTGTAGGACATGTGATTTACAAATACATTCTTCAAGTCTGTAGCTTGTCTTTTCATTCTCTTAACAGTGTATTGGCAGAGCAAAAGTTTATCATTTTAATAAAATATACTTTATCAAATTTTAAAAATTATGATTTTGGTGTGTAATATTTAAGAACTCTGGCTAAACACAGGCCACAAAAATTTTCCTGTTTTCTCCTAAAGGTTTTATAGTTTTATGTTTACAGTTAGATTTATGACACATTACTGTTTGTATAAGGTATGAGGTTTTGGGTGAGGTTCTTTTTTGCATATGGTTATTCGATTATTACCATTTGTTGAAGAGATCGTCCTTTCTCCATTGAATAGCTTTTGTACCTTTGTGAAAAGTCAATTAGCCATATGTGTGAATCTATTTCTGGACTCTTTATTCTGTTCCAGTTAATCCATATGTCTGTCCTTTCACCAATACTACACTATTTTGATTATTGTAGTTTTATAGCAGCTTTTAAAATTAGTATTGTTTAAATTAGGTATTATGTTTCCTGCAACTTTATTCTTTTTTCAAAATTGTTTTAGCTACTCTACTTCCTCTTCTTTTTCATACAGATTTTAGAATCAGCTTGACTATATCTAAACAAATCCTGCTGTGATTTTGATTGGAATTATGTTAAATCTGTATATCAATTTGGGGAGAGTTAATCTTTTTACTGTATTGAGTCTTCCAATCAATAAACATAGGATGTCTCTCCATTTTTTTGTCTTTTTTTTTAAACGTTTATTTTAGGCTCAGGGGTACATGTACAGGTTTGTTATATAGGTAAAGTGCATATCATGGGGGTTTGGTGTACAGTTTATTTCTCCAGGTCTTCTTAGATATGTTTTATCTGCTTTTTATAGTTTTGAGCTTACAAATACTATATGTATTTTGTTTTATTTATACCTAAGGATTTATTTTATTTCTACAGGGTTTCCAATCATAGATTGCTAGAGAAATATGATTAAATTCTGTATATTGACCTTATAGCTGAAGATTTTGCTAAACTTATTTAATCTAGAAGTTTTCTTATAGATTCTTTGGGATTTTATGAGTAGGCAGTTATGTCATCTGTGAATATAGACTTTTTTGTTTCTCCCTTTTCAACCTTTATGCCTTTTATTTCTTCTTCTTCTTGTACTAGCTGAAACTTTATATTGGACATCCTTGCCTTCTTATTCTTCCAAGGGGAAAGCCTTCTATCTTTTACCATAAATTATAATGTTAACTGTAAGTTTTTTGTAGATGCCCTGTATTAAGTTCAAGAAGCATGTTGGGTTACAGTTTTCATCCTTTTGTTTTATATTTTAAAATTTTTGATATTATCTTTTTCTGGTTTGGTATCAGGGAAAAGCTGCCTTATAAATGAGTTGGAAAGTAAGTATTTCTTTTGCTTCTTTACTTTTAATTTTTTTTTTAAAAATTATAGTTTTATTGAGATATATTTCACATATCATAACATTCACTCATTTAACTTACACAATTTACAGACTTGTGCAGCTATTACCAGAATTTGATTTTGGAATATTTTCAGCATTCCACAAAAAAACACGTACATTTGCATAGTCAGCCCTCATTGTAGCTCCTCCACCCCAAACGCCCAACCACAGGCCCCAGGCAACCACACATCTGTTTCCTGTTTCTATAGATTTGCCTATGCTGAAACATTTCGTATCAATACAGTCACACAATGTGTGGTTTCATGACTGGCTTCTTTTACTTATAATATTTTTGGGAGTCAAACATTTTATAACATGTATCAGTACTTCATTTTTTATTGCTGTATAACATTAAAATGTATTTTTATCCATTAGAATACTTTCATCACCTCAAAAAGAAAACCTATTTCCATGAGTAGTAGCTCCCCCATTTATTCCCACTTCCCCCATCTTCCAGCCTCAACAATCATTAAAGTATTTTTTGTCTCTATAGATTTGCCTACTATTTTTTGGGAGGCCCAGGCAGGAGGATTGCTTGAGCCCAGGAGTTTGAGACCAACTTGGGCAACAAAGTGAGACTCCCCCCATCTCTATTAAAAAAAAATTAGCCAGGCATGGGGGTGCACACCAGTAGTCCCAGCTACTCAGGAGGCTGAGACAGGAGGATTGCTTGAGCCTAGGAGATTGAGGCTGCAGTGAGCCGTGTTCATGCCATTACACTCCAGCCTGGGCAACAGAACAGACCTGTCTCAAAAAAATTAAAAAATGGCCGGGTGCAGTGGCTCATACTTGTAATCCCAGCACTGTGGGAGGCCAAGGCAGGCAGATCCCCTGAGGTCAGGAGGTCAAAGGCAGCCTTGCCAACATGGCAAAACCCTGTCTCTACTAAAAATACAAAAATTAGTCGGACATGGTGGCATGTGCCTGTAATCCCAGCTACTAGGGAGGTGGAGGCAGGAGAATTGCTTAAACCTGGAAGGCGAAGGTTGCAGTGAGCCAAGATCATGCCACTGTACTCCAGCCTGGGCAACAGAGCAAGACTCTGTCTCAATAAAATAAATAAAATAAAATATTTGCCTAATCTGGACAGTTTATGTAAATGGAATCACATGTTATGTGGTCTTTTGTAACTTTTTTCACTTAGCACAGTATTTACAGTTTAACCATGTTGCAGCACGTATTGGTACTTCATTTATTTTTATTGCCAAATAATGCTCCATTTATTCATCAGTGGTTGGACATTTGTATTGTTTTCTATTTTTTTGCTATTACAAATAATGCTGCTATGAAGAGTTGTGTTTAAGTTTGTATGTGGACATATGTTTTCATTTCTGTTGGGTAGATATGTAGGGGTGGAATTGCTGTATGACATGGGAGCTTTATGTTTAATCTTTTGAGGAATTACTGGACTTTTTTTCCAAAGTAGTTGCACCGTTTTACAGTCCTACCAGCAGGGCATGACGGTTCAACAACTCAACAATAAAAGATTTAAAAATCCAATTTAAAAATGGGCAAAAGATTCAAATAGGCATTTTTCTAAAGAAGATATATGAATGACTGATAAATACATGAAAAGATGTTCCATAACATTAGTATCCTGAGTAACTGGGATTACAGACATGTACCACCATGCCTAGCTAATTTTTATATTCTTAGTAGAGACAGAGTTTCACCATGTTGGCCAGGCTGGTCTTGAACTACTGGCCTCATGTGATCCACCCGCCTCATCCTCCCAGAGTGCTGGGATTACAGGCATGAGCCACCACGCCCAGCCAGGTTGTCTTTAAATCTCTTTTAACAATCATTTTTAGTTTTTAGTGTACAAGTCTTACACATTATTATTATTATTATTATTATTATTATTATTATTTTGAGATAAGGTCTCACTCTGTTGTGCAGGGTTGAGTGTAGTGGTGTGATCATGGTTCACTGCAGCCTCGACCCCCTGGTCTCACTCAAGTGATCCTTCTGCCTCTGACTCCCAAGTAGCTGGGACTACAGGCACATGCCACTTGCTATTTTTTTAAATTTGTTTTAGAAACAAGGTCTCTCTATGTTGCCCAGGCTCGTCTTGAACTCATGTATGCTTAAGAAAAGTGTGTATTCTGCTGTTGTTGGGTGGAATGTTCCATATATGCCTGTTAGGCCTCATTGGTTTACAGGGCTGTTCAAGTTTTCTGTTTCTCTGTTGATCATCTGCCTAGTTCTATCACTTATTAAAAGTGGGTTATAGAAGTCTCCAACCATTGTTGAATTTCTCCCTTCAATTCTGTCAATTTTGCTTTGTGTATTTTGGAACTCAGTTGTTAGTTGCACATGTGTTTATAATTGTCATGTCTTCTTGATATTAATTTATATTTCTTTTTCTTTGGCTGAAGGAGAATTATTATTTCTCCAGAAAACTCAACAGTCTACATTTAGCCCAGCTTAATGGCAAATTCTTAAGCCTTTGCCTTTTCCAGCTTGGCAATGTGAACCAGAGATTTTGGACCCAGGATATTGCCTCCCAAGTGACAGTGGATCTATCTCATCCTGTCTGTCATTGTCCTTGGTTCTGATAGCTTCCACCAGCTTGGCCAAAGCTCCTTTGTGTGCCAAGTTAACCTGTATGGAGGTGACAGTGGTGCAAGTCTTTCTGTGGGCTAGGCATCCCAGTCTTCTCTTCCCTTTGTATTTTATGATGCAGGGCAGACAGGAAGACAGCTAGAGCTCTATGAGATCCATGTCATGTGCAGTCATTACCAGCTGAGCTTTCTTGTTCTCCACCAAGGTGGTAACAGTGTTAACCCCTGCTCGAAGGCCTCTTAATGAAGACATCCTTCTGGCAACTTTCTTCTCAGTCTGGGCCAATGATCTCTGCTTCTTTCTCTTGCTTTGTCTCTGGTCTGTACTTATAGGCCAGCTTAAGCAGTTGTGTAGCTATTTGGCAGTCCAAGGCCTGGGTTATTTGCAGGAGGCACTTTCAGCCACTTATAGAAGATAGATAGCTTCTTGCCGCTGCAACTTGATATAGCAGAGCCATTTGACAAAGTGGGTGAGGCCCCTTTAGGGCTGGTTGTCCTGTCCAGTGCTAAAATTCTTAGGCCTTTTCTCAAATGGGATTCATCACCTTCTTGGCCTCCTGCTTCTTCACAATAGCAGGAGAGGGGGCTATCTTCTTCCACTTAGCCTTCATTCCTTTTGGCATTTTGGATGGCTAGCGGAGAGATTATTTTGTTATTAGTATAACAATCCAGCTTTCTTTTGGTTGCTGCTTGCATGCCATATCTTTTTATATTCTTTTACTTGGAATATATTTGTGTCTTTAAATCAGAATTGTGTTTATTGCTATCATCATGTATAGTTAGATCATGTTTTTTATTCTGTGAATCTCTGTCATTTAAACCATTTCCATTTAATGTAAGGTAGGATTTATGCCTGTCATTTTGTTCTTTGTTTACTATATATTTTCAATTTTTTCTTTTTTTCCTCATCCTCTGACTCTCAGTATTCCTGCCTTCTTTTATGTTAGATGTTTTCCAATGTAACATTTAAATTCCATTGTTCCTTTATATGTATTATTATACTATACTTTTTTTTTTTTTAGACGGAGTCTCGCTCTGTCGCCTAGGCTAGAGTGCAGTGGTGTGATCTTGGCTCACTGCAGCCTCCATATCCCAGGTTCAAGCGATTCTTCTGCCTCAGCCTCCCGAGCAGCTAGGACTACAGGTGCATGCCACCATACCCAGCTAATTTTTGTATTTTTAGTAGAGATGGGGTTTTGCCACATTGGCCAGGTTGTTTTCAAACTCCTGACTTCAGGTGATCCACCCACCTCAGCCTCCCAGAGTGCTGGGATTACAGGTATGAGCCACTGCGCCCGACCTATTATATTATACTTTTCATTCTTCTTCTTTTTGAGACAGGGTCTCACCCTGTCACCCAGGCTGGAGTGCAATGGTGCGATCACACAGCTCACTACAACCTCAACCTCCCACATCAGCCTCCTGAGTAGCCGGGACCACAGGCACATGCTACCATGCCCAGCTAATTAAAAAAAATTTGTTTCAATACAGGCTTTCACTATATTGTCCAGGCTGACCTCGAATTCCTGGGCTTAAGCGATCCTCCTACTCAGCCTCCCAAATTGCTGGATTACAGGTGTGAGTGAAGTACCTGGCCCTATATTCCTTTCTTATATTATATTTTTTAGTTCTTTTCTTGTGGTATCTACAATGAGCTTCTTAATTTAAAAGCAATCTAGTTCAGTTTTTTTCTAGGTTTTGTTTTTTGTTTTTGGGTGTTTATTTGCTTATTTTTCAGATGGAGTTTTGCTCTTATCACCCAGGCTGGAGTGCAATCGTACGACCTTGGCTCACTGCAACCTCCACCTCCCAGGTTCAAGCGATTCTCCTGCCTCAGCCTCCCGAGTAGCTGGGATTACAGGCACCCGCCACCATGTGCAGCTAATTTTTGTATTTTTAGTAGAGATAAGGTTTCACCATGTTAGCCAGGCTGGTCTCAAACACCTGACCTCAGGTGATCCACCTGCCTCAGCCTCCCAAAGTGCTGGGATTACAGGAATGAACCACTGCACCTGGCCATGTTTTTTTTGGAGATGGGGTCTTGTTCTGTTGCCCAAGCTCGAGTTCAGTGGCACGATCTCGGCTCACTGCAACCTCTGCTTCTGGGTTCAAGTGATTCTCCTGCCTCAGCCTCCTGAGTAGCTGGGATTTTTTTTGAATTTTTAGTAGAGATGGGGTTTCACCATGTTTGCCAGGCTGGTCTTGAACTCCTGGCCTCAGGCGATCCGTCCCCCTCAGCCTCCCAAAATGCTGGGATTATAGGCCTAAGCCACCTTGCTTGGCCTCTAGTTCAGTTTAATACTAACTTAGCTTCAGTGGTACACAAAATATTTCTCTGTATGTGTGTGATACACACACACACACACACACACACACACACACACACACACACATATTCCCTCACAACTTCTTTGTACTATTAGTTATACACATTACATCTTTACATGTTATAAGCTCATTGACACAATTTTATCGTTATTACTTTATGCAGTTGACTTTGAAACCAGATAGAAGTAAAAAGTTGTAAAGTACATTTATATTGAATATTATACTTACCTATGTAGTTCTCTTCAGTAGTGTGCTTTATTTCTTCATGTGGATTTGAGTTACTATCTAGCATTCTTTTATTTCATCCTGAAGGACTCACTTTAATATTTCTTGTAAGTTTTAGGTCAGCTAGCAATGAATTTCCAGTTTTTTTATTAGCAGAGCTTCTATTTTTAATTTTTTTTTCCATTTATGGAATTTGTTTTTTAAAAACAAGGACATAGAGAACTAGCTTAAATTGGATCAAAGGCTGTTGAAGGGCCTGATATAATTCAACTTAAAAACCATAAAATATGAAAAAGCATGCTGTGTTTTGTTTGGTGACTAGAAAATAAGAAGGAAATTTTGGTGATTTCCAGTTCAAGTGTGTCACTGCTGTGACAGCTTCCAGCTCACAGAAACATCTGGTATTCTTAATACCTCCTATTCTGGCCCAGGTTAAATTTCTTTAATTATGTATAACAAGTAGAATCCTATTATAATAGGAAATCTAAAATGGCTAGCTATTTAAAACTCTTCTCTTTATGAAAATAGATGCTTCCTTTTCTGCCATAAAGTTGATAGAAAAAATACTGAAAAGTACAAAATTGAAAAAAAAAATTTTTGCCTAATAAGTCTATTAATAAAGTTTTATTTTATGCAATAAGACACCTAAAGATGTGAAAAGGCAAAATCATTCTTGTAAAAGAAATCAAAACCGTTTGGACTTAGACTTTCTAGGATTTGGGGAAATAATGCAAAATAATAACGATTTCATTCCAGCCTTTTTTGTTTTGTTTTTGAGACAGGGTCTCACTCTGTCGCTCAGGCTGAAGTGCAGTGGCACCATCACAGCTTACTGCAGTCTTGACCTCTTGGGCTCAAGTGATCCTCCCACCTCAGCCTCCCAAGTAGCTGAGAATACAGGCTCACACTACTATGCCCAGCTAANTTTTTTTAAATAGAGATGGGGTCTCCTTATGTTGCCCAGGCCGGTCTCCAGCTTCTGAGCTCAAGTCATGTGCCTGCCTTCGCTTCCCAAAGTGCTGGGATTATACGTATGAGCCACGGCGCCTGGCCCATTTCAATCTTAACAAAAGCAGAAGTCAAAACAGTGGCATATTCAGGAAAGGTCTTATTCTAAAAATGCTTGGTTCAGTGGAAATTCAGATTTTTTAGTATTCTTTGTATTCTAGTCATCAAGAAGAACTAGTTATTAGAATGAACACTGAAAGCATAAAGTTCATTTTGCATGTTCCCAAGAATTAGCCATCTTCCATTTTTCACATCTTTTTCACAACAAATATTTTGCTTTTGATACTTAACATTAGGTTTCTGAAATAAAGAATAGGTAAACAAAAGAGTAAATCTAGGGGCATGGCTACTTTACTGTTATAACTGGTTATTTCCAAATCTCAATTGTATTTGACCTATTCACTTCTCTCCTGGTATATAGACTAGCTTTTATCCACCTTTGAACTCTCACAACTGGACAGTTGGCTCTCAAAAGACAGTGCACAGTTTGATGCTCTTAACTCTATTACATACTTTTCACAAGACACACTTCTTTTTCTATAGATTAAAATTCACCTACAGAAAACTGTTACTCATTTTCTTAAAACATGACAATCCTGAACTACTTGCAGAGCATGATGTCTAACCTTCTTCAAGGAGTTTATAGTGCAGTGTTGTGTGTGGATCTCCTTCACATTTTTTGTTTTGTTTTGTTTTCTTTTTGGAGATGGAGTCTTAAGGCTGGAGTACAGTGGCACTACCTTGGCTCACTGCAACCTCCGCCTCCCAGGTTCAAGTGATTCTCCTGCCTCAGCCTCCCAAGTAACTGGGATTACAGGTGCCCACCACTATCCCTGGCTAATTTTTATGTTTCTAGTAGAAATGGGGTGCCACCATGTTGGCCAGGCTGGTCTCGAATTCCTGACCTCAAGTGATCCGCCTGCTTCAGCCTCCCAAAGTGTTGGGATTACAGGTGTGAGCCACCACCAGACCTGGCCAGGTCGCCTTCATTTTTGAAAGATTTAGGTGAATTCTTCTTACTCTTTCAACACTTTGACAGTGTCATCCCATTGTCTTTTGGCCTGTATGGTTTCTGATGAGAAGTCAGCTCTTAATTTTATTGAGATCTCTTATACATGACAAGTCTATTTTTGTGTTCTTTAAAGATTTTCTTTTTGTCTGATTTTCATCAATTTGATTATGAGTGTCTAGATATGGATCTCACTGAATTTAGTTATAGTTCACTGAGCGCGGACGTATAGATTAATATTTGTCATCCAATTTTGGAAATTTGAAGTTATTATTTATTCTGATATTTTTTTCTGCTCCTTTCTCTTCTATTTTTAGAACTCCTGTTATGCATACTGTATTTTGTCATGCTTGATGATGTCCAACAGGTCTGTGAGGCTCTTTCATTTTTTTTTTAACTTTTTAATTTTTTAATATTTATTTATTTATGAGACAGAGTCTGGCTTTGTCACCCAGGCTGGAGTGCAGTGATGTGATTTTGGCTCATTGCACCCTCTGCTTCCTGGGTTCACGTAATTCTCATGCCTCAGCCCCCCAGGTAGCTGGGATTATAGCCACTTGCCACCACACCTGACTAATTTTTGTATTTTTAGTAGAGACAGGGTTTTACCATGTTGACCAGGCTGGTCTTGAACTCCTGACCTCAAGTGATCTGCCCATCTTGGTCTCCCATAGTGCTCGGATTACAGGCATAGCTACCACACCCAGCCTCTTTCATTTTTTTTTAAATTCATTTTTCTTTCTGTTCTTCAGAGTGGATTTCTTCATTAACCTGTTTTCTTGTTGGCTGATTATTCCTTTTTCCTGTTAAATCTCTTAATGGGCCCCTCTATTTAATTTTTCACTTCAGATATTATACTTTTAAACTCCAGAATTTGTTTTTTAAAAACAACTTCCATCTCTAGTCTCTATTTGGTGAGATATTGTTGTCACACTTTCCTGAAATTTTTTTAGGCATAATTTCCTTAAGTTCGAATATCCTTAAGTCCCTTGGTATATGCGGGGATAGGTTCCAGGACTCCTGCGTATGCCAAAATTCACACAGTCGAGTTCCACAGGTGGCCCTGAGGAATGCACATGTAGTCAAAATGTCAGCCCTCCATATATGCAGGTTTCACATCCCAGAATACTATATTTTTGATCCATATTTGGTTGAAAACAATCCACATATAAGTGGACCTGTACAGTTCAAACCTGTTTTGTTCAAGGTTCAACTGTATTTATAATAGCTGATATAAAAGCTTTTTCTACTAAGTCCAAAATATAGGCCCCCTCCAGGACGTTTTTGTTGGCACCCCTTTTTTTCCTGCATATATATCATACTTTTCTGTTTCTTTGCATGTCTCTTAATTTTGTGGTGCAAACTGAACATTTTAAATAATATATTACACAACTTTAGTATCAGATTCTTCTACCCCACAAGGATTGTTGTTGTTTTTCTAGTTGCTAATTTTTTAGTGATTTTCCTGGACAAATTTTACATTCCCTCCAGTGTATGGCCATTGAATTCCCTGCTAGATTTTCTTTTTCAAAGAGACATGGTCGGTGTTTCGACTTGCAGGGTGTTTAATTGTCGCCAAGCAGGACTTACTGCAAGCTATCAAATCTGAGGTCTTATTTTTTTGAGTTGAAAGAAATGTTTCTTCTGCTGACGTGACAGGGCTTTGTTTGGTGGTAAAAAGGGTACTAGACGCCCCTCATTCTGCCACTGGAGGGCGCATTTCTCAGCTCTTGCTCTTCAAACCTGCTGAAAGGAATTACTAGATCTAAACACCGGCATTTGACATTGTGCAGCAAAGAAATGGTTATGGAGAATCCCAGTCCGCTGCTTGTAGGGCGGGAGTTTGTGAAACAATATTATACTTTGCTGAGTAAAGCTCCAGAATGTTTACACGGGTTTTGTGGCAGGAATTCTTCCTATGTTCATGGTAGAGTAGATGCTAGAGGAAAACCCCAGGAAGCTAAACAGCTATGGCCAAAATGATATACACCACTAAGTATTATCTCTGAACTTCAGTGAATGTCATATAAAATTCATCATGTGGATGCTCATGCAACCTTAAGTGATGGAGTAGTTGTCCAGGTCATGGGTTTGCTAACAGTGGAAAACCGAAAAGGAATTTTATGCAGACCTTTGTTCTGGCTCCTGAAGGATCTGTCCCAAATAAATTTCATGTTCACAATGATATGTTTCGTAATGAAGAGGAAGTGTTCAGTGATTCTGAGCCCGAACTTGATGAAGAAGATGAAGTAAAAGAGGAACAAGAAGAAAGACAACCATCTCCTGAACCTGTGCAAGAAAATGCAAACAGTGGTTACTATGAAGCTCACCCTGTGACTAATGGCATAGAGGAGCCTTTGGAAGAATCCTCTCATGAACCTGAACCTGCGCCAGAATCTGAAACAAAGACTGAAGACCTGAAACCACAAGTGGAGGAGAAGAATTTAGAAGAATTATAGGAGAAGTCTACTCCTCCTCCTCTGGCAGAACCTGTTTCTCTGCCACAAGAACCACCAAAGCCAAGAGTTGAAGCTAAACCAGAAGTTCAATCCCAGCCACCTCCTGTTCATGAACAGCGACCTAGACAATGACCTGCTTTTCCTGCTAGAAGACCAAGACCAGGCAGAGGAGATATAGAACTGAATGACTCTGACAACCATAGAATAATTCACTATCCAGATAGTCATCAACTTTTTGTTGGTAACTTGCCACATGATATTGATGAAAATGAACTGGAAGAATTCTTCATGAGTTTTGGAAACGTGGAACTTCATATCAATACCAAGGGTGTTGGGGGAAAGCTTCCAAATTTTGGTTTTGTGGTTTTCGATGACTCTGAACCAGTTCAGAGAATCTTAATTGCGAAACCGATTATGTTTCGAGGGGAAGTAGTTTAAATGTGAAAGAGAAAAAAACAAGAGCTACAAGAGAGCGAGAAACCAGAGGTGGTGGTGATGATTGCAGAGTTGTTAGGCGCAATGATCAAGGTCCTGGTGGTCCACGTGGAATTGTGGGTGGCAGAATGATGTGTGAGCATGATGGAAGAGGACCTCCTCCACGGGGTGGCATGGCACAGAAACTTGGCTCTGGAAGAGGAGCCAGGCAAACGGAAGGCTGCTTCACAGGACAGCATCGCTGAAGCTCCACTGTAGGCAGAGTCTTGGCAGTGGTACAATATTCATCGTGTTTGCATTCTTATTAATTTTTTTTTTGGCTTTGGAATGTGACACAGCCTTTTTGATAATTTCTTTGATGTGAAAAGCATCTTTTGGTTGTCAGCTAAACTGAGGTGGACATTATTTCCCCAGTTTCACAACGGGATTCACATTGTTACTTTATAAATCTAGATTTGGAGAATTAAGGACTGAGAAATGACCATATCTTAAACTGTCTACGACAAAGTGAACTTAAAAGGACATGCCCACTGAATTCAGGTCCTTTGAGTCAAAAAAAAAAAAAAAAAAAAAAAAAACCTGCTGCTGCACATTTTAAGTGTTACTGTTTCTGCCTGTTAATGTTGGGAACACAAATAGTGCAATTTGTGCAGTTGGAGAATCTTGCCTTTTTTCTTGGCTTCCCCCCAAAATATAAACCAACAGAAACTTGTTATGCACTCATCAAAATGCACTAATGGATACTCTGAACTTATTAACATTGACATCTGCAACAGGTGGCAACAGGGACAAAATCTTTCATCTCCTTTTCCAGTAGAGAATAGTTTGATGAGGGCACTTTATCTGCTTGCTGTGACCAGCGTGTGTACACATAAACCTTAACAAGACTACAAGTATATTCCAGAAGGAAATCGTTTTAGTTACGAACTAAATAACAAAAATTAGAACTTCAAATGCGATGATCTTGACTATTAAACCAGACTTAGTAGCTCCATATCTAAGATTTTTCTACCTGCCCCTCTTCAGTACAGGGATGGGTGGCTGCTCAACACACTCCCCTTTTTCCTTTAAGCTGTGTACAGTGATAATTGTCTTTACTGTATTTTCATTCTCTGGTAATATAATATAAGCATGACAGTGCCGTCTATTAATACATCATTCCAGTCTTGCTGGTAATTTTGTATAGTGTCTGAATTGCTGTGCTGCAAAGGCAAACAGCTGCAATATGTTGAAAAATCATCAAAATGTATAAAAATGGCAGTATCTTTAAAATAAAAATTTTTAAATGGTCTTGCTCTATTGCCCAGGCAGGAGTGTAGTGGCATGATCTAGGTCACTGCAGCCTCAAACTCCTGGGCTCAAGCAATCCTCCCACCTCAACTTCCCTAGTAACTGGGACTACAGGTGCATGCCACAACACATGGCCAATTTTTAACATTTTTGTAAAGATGGGGTCTTGCTGTGTTGTCCAGGCTGGCCTCAAACTGCTGGCCTCAAGAGATCCTCTTGCCTCAGCCTCCCAAATTTCTGGGATTACAGGTATGAGCCAACACACCTGGCCTCCCTGTTGGATTTGTTTTTTTTTTATTCATTTTTAATTTTTAAGCCTGGTTTCCCAAGGTTCACACCTGGGCCCTGCCTCTGAGGTTCAAGCGATTCTCTTGCCTCAGCTTCCCGAGTAGCTGGGATTACAGGCACCCACCACTACGCCCAGCTAAGTTTTTGTATTTTTAGTAGAGATAGGGTTTCGCCATGTCGGCCAGGCCGGCCTTGAACTCCTGACCTAGTGTTTCACCCACCTCAGCCTCCCAAAGTGCTAGGATTACAGGCGTGAGCCACCACGCCCAGCCTCCCCAGTTTCTTAAGATGGAAGTTTATTGATTTGAGACCTTTCTTTTTTGGAATATAAGTATTTAATATAAATTTTCTTGTAACCACTGCTGTAGCTGCATCTCCTAAGTTTTTTTTTAATAAGCTTTATTTTTTCAAATAGCTTTAAAGAAAATTGTACAGATAGTACAGATAATTCCCATGTGCCCCACACCTGTTTCTCATACTATTAACATCTTATACTAGTATGGTACATTTGTCACAACTGCCTTTTTTTTTTTAAACTCAATTTTTAATTATAACTTACCAAACCGTGTCTAGGAATGTCTCCAAACAACTGAACCAAAAGAAACATGATAAAACTCTCCTGTTGAAGAAACCAAGAGTTTGTGCCAGCCCCAGTGCTTCTGAGGGTGAGGCCAAATATAGCCCACTCCTGAGGCCAGCCCTGTCCCCACGCAGGGTTCTCGGCCTGAGAATAGGATTGTGGATGGGTGAGGGACCTGTCTCCTCTTCCACCATGCTGGGAGCTCTTAGATAAAGTCACTGGTAGGCGATCCCCTCCTCCCACCCCATGGAGACCCTCTGGGCACCTTCCAGAAAGCCAGGGAGCAAGACCGAGAGTCCTGGTGCCCTCCGGGCCTCTCAGCCAATGCTCCACTCCAGTCCACTCAGCGGGCTGCTTCCAGAGCCCAGGGTGGGGATTAAATAAAATATGCGTGAGAGACAAACTCAAATGCCCCACCGTCTCCATGATGCAAGTCACAAAGCAGAATACAACAGCCCTAGTGGCAAGTGACAGCCCTCAGAAGACACGCTCGAACTCCGTCTGGTTGGTGGTGGCGGGATTGCGGCTCTGGTTGGTGGACTGCTGGGTGATCTGGCTGCCCTTCCGGCGCGGCGGTGCCAGGTACTCAAACATGGACGTCAGGTGAGTGGAGAGCATCCCCTTGAGGTCAGACGGCATGGGGTCAGACCAGAAGAAGTCGTGGTTGAGGGCATCGTCGCTGTCGATGCGCTGGGCAGGGTCCAGCACCAGCAGCTTGTCGATGAGGTCTAGCGCGTACGGGTCGCACACATAGGCCTTCAGCCTATCCTTCACCTTCCGCTTCTGGCCCTTGACCAGCTCCAGCTTGTCATACAGCTCATACTTGTCCACGTTTGGCCACATCTCAGGAATAATGGAGCCGCAGAGCTGACCTGATGAGGGCGAGCTGCTGCTGCTCCGTGTTGCCCCACATGATGGTACTGCAGGTCCACGTCTCTGCCATGATGCACCCAGCACCCCACAGGTCAGTGGGGGGGGCCATAGTCCTGCTCCCCGAGCAACAGCTCCGGGGACCGGTACCAGAGTGTCACCACATGGTTGGTGTAGCAGTGGGGCTGGCTGTTCTTGGCCAGGCTGAAGGCCCAGGCCAGCCCAAAGTCTGCCAGCTTCAGGATCCCATCACAGGTGATAAGCACATTAGCAGCCTTCATGTCCCTGTGCAGGATCCTGTTCCTGTGGATGTAGTGGAGGCCGGTAAGCAGCATCTGCATCACCCTCTTGATCTTAAACAGCATGAACTTCACCAAAACATTGCTCAACAGCCCAGCAAGGTCGTGTTCACAGAAGTCCAACACCAGGTATATACTGCCTTGCAGCCGTTACGGGGGAAGCTTTGGTTTGACAAATCTCAATCAAGTTGACCACATTCTCGTGTTTTGGAAGCTGGAAGATCTTGATCTCCTGCAAGGCTGTAATGGGGAACCCCTCCTTCTCATTTTCCATCCACACCTTCTTCAGAGCCACCTTCTGGCAGGTCTTGCTGTGCTCGGCCTTAAACACCTCCCCGAAGGTGCCTTGGCCGATCTTGGCAAGCTTCTCGTATTTGGTCACTTCATCACAAAAGGGGTACTCCACCAAGTCCTACTGCTTTGCCATGGTCGCCTCCAGCGCGCTGCCGCCACCCCCAGCCGCCGCTGCTGCCATTCCCGCTCCGGGTCCCACCACCGCGCTCCAGGCCCCTCTGCGGCCCGCCACTTCCGCCCACAACTGCTTTTAACAAATCTTGATACATTATTATTATATTAAAGTCCATACTTTATTCTGATTTCCTTCGTTTTCACCTTAAATCCTTTTTCTGTACCAGAATCCTATTCTGGATACCACGTATTTACTAGTCATGTTTCCTTAGCCTCCTGTTGGTTTTAATAGTTTCTCAGACTTTCTTATTTTTATTATTAATTAAAAAAAAATTTTTTTTTTAAGATGGGATTTCACCATGTTGGCCAGGCTGGTCTCAAACTCCTGACTTCCAGTTATCCAGCCTCCCAAAGTGCTGGGATTACAGGCGTGAGCCACCACACCGGGCAGTTTCTCAGGCTTTCCTTATTTTTGTTGACAGTTTTGAGCAATACTAGTGAGCTATTTTGTAGAATTTTGAATACTTTGTTACTTTCTGGCACTATAAGATGCTCCAGGCACATCTTCTAATATTTCCTATCCTACTCCTAGAAACAGTTATTTCCACAAGCATAAGGAACCCTAATTTCTTTTATTGGAGAATTGTACTACGGATTAACATTTGGGCCAGGCATGGTGGCTCACACCTGTAATCCCGGCACTTTGGGAGGCCAAGACAGCAGGATCACTTGAGCCCAGGAGTTCGAGACCAGCCCTGGCAACATAGTGAGACCCCATATCTACAAAAAATAAATAAAATTGGCCGGTCATGGTAGCACACGCCTGTAGTCCCAGCTACACAGGAGGCTGAGGTGGGAGGATTGCTTGATCCTGGGAGGTCGAGGCTGCAGTGAACAGTGATTGCACTACTGCTCTCCATCCTGGGAGACAGTGAGACCCTTTTTCAAAAAAAAAAGAAACCAAGATTTGGGTGCTTGAGGCCCTCAAATATCATTATCATATCATTTTCAAATATCATATCATTGCTTCTACACCCTGTTAGCTGATAAGGAACTATACATATGTATACTAACATATATACACACATACATCCCTACTCATGAATATTTCTATATGTAATCATCTGTATCTTTATTAAGGTAAATTTGCATTCATACTGATGTTTCCAACTCTAATCCATTACCACATGGATCACTCTGCCCTTATCTACTTACCTACTTGCTTATCTGCAACCTCCCACTCCAGAAGTGAGAAACCTGGCTCCTGCCATCCTCCAGCCATTTACTTGTTTAATTCCAGTATACAAGTATTGTAGTTTCAGAAATTTAACCCAAACCCCAGTGGGAAACCCCTTTATCAAGTAGAATACAATGCTTATGTACAGTTTCTTTTGCCTTCAGTATTACGGGTGCCACTCATTTCCAAAGTTATATCGTTCAGCATCTGTTCCACTACCCCCTTATATGAGGTTGCTTCATACATTTTCAACATGGTTAGATTCTTTCGTCAAATTCTACATTCCCTTTTGGGATTCCCTGATCTCCTAAATGACTTTTTTAATTTGCATATATTAAGGTTCATTCTTTGTGCCTTAAAGTACTGAGCATTTTGACAAATGCATTGTATCCTGGGATCCCATGACTTCCTAAATGATTTTTTTTTTAACCTTTGTAGGCATTACGATTTATTCTTTGTACTCCAGTATTCCCTGGGTTTTGATATATTTTCTTTTTTTAAAGTTCCAAATGTTTTCTTTTTTTTTTTTTTTTTTTTTAGCTATTCTAGATATTTTGCCTTTCCA
>NW_016108078.1:467636-469167 GCF_001604975.1 Cebus imitator | reverse complement strand
TAGGGGGAAGAATCCAAAGTATTAAAATAATCCTCTAATTTTTGTTTTGACGGAAAAGGATATGATGACAAATAATTCATACAAAAATTTGAAGCATCACTGCCGTAGATATTCCTCTGGCTCAGTGGGGAACATCCTGAAACTCGCACCTCCTGTCTGCAGCTCGGGTTCCAGCTGCATCACGGGGAACACAGCATCTCCTGGGTGCGGGAAGCTGCAAGCATCTGGAATGCTTATTTATTTACCCCACGTTCCAAATGTTTTCTAATTTCCCTTGAGACCTCTTTGATCCATGGATTACTGGTAGTGTGTTGTTTAATCTTAAAGAGTTTGGAGATTTTTTTCTCATTATCTCTTTTTTTGTACATTATGGTTAGAGAACCATCCAATCAAGCTGAGATATGTGGATAATTTTTTATTCCTTTGAGATGGAGTCTCGCTCTGTTGCCCAGGCTGGAGTGCAGTGGTGTGATCTTGGCTCACTGCGACCTCTACCCCCTGGGTTCAAGCGATCCTCCCACCTCACTCTCCTGAGTAGCTGGGATTACAGGCACCCACTACCACACCTGACTGATTTTTGTATTTTTAGTAGAGATGGGGTTTTACCATGTTGGCCAGGCTGGTCTTGAACTCCTGACCTCAGGTGATCCTCCCGCCTCGGCCTCCCAAAGTGCTGGGATTACAGGTGTGAGCCACTGTTCCCGGCCTGTTATGTGGATAATTTTTCAAGTCCCTATGGCTGTCTCACTTCTCACATCTCCCTGTTAACCTCAGGCTAATGGAGTATCTGCTCCTAAAGCTCCAAATCAAGTGAATCCCCTATGGTAGCAGCAGCAGCCAAACTTACTGTTTTCTCAGTATGCCTCACTTTGGTAGAATTGCTGGGCAACAGAGCTGGGTGGGGGTGATTGGAACAGCCCTGTGCAAAAACACCGTGGATCGCACAGTTCTTACCTGACAAGATCAGTAGTTTCCACAAATAAATGCTTCTGTTTTTGTTGTATCCCTTAGGACAAATTCTGGAGTGCTAAAATGGTTGTTTTTGAATTTTGTCCAATTTTAGGATTGCCTTTGAGGGAGATTTCTTAACATCCTCACTCTGTCATGCTGGAAGGCAGAAATTAGTTTTATTAGTAGGTAGGAAGAAAAGTATCTGATTATTGTACTTCTGTTAAATTAACTTATTTATTAAAACATGGAGATGGGTTCCAAACCAGACTTTATTATTTATTTATTTTTTAGACACAGGGTCTTGCTTTATCACCCAGGCTAGAGTACAGTCGCTCAATCATAGCTCACTGTAACCTCAAACTCTTGGGATCAAGCAGTCCTCCTGCCTCAGCCTCCCAAGTAGCTAGGACTATAGGTGTATACCACCATGCCCGGCTAATCTTTAAAAAAACATTTTTTTTTGCCAGGCGCGGTGGCTCACGCCTGTAATCCCAGCACTTTGGGAGGCCGAGGCGGGTGGATCACGAGGTCAAGAGATCGAGACCATCCTGGTCAGCATGGTGAAACCCCGTCTCTACTA
>NW_016108078.1:460054-467346 GCF_001604975.1 Cebus imitator | reverse complement strand
TTTTTTTTTTATTGCATTGTTTCACCATGTTGGCCAAGCTAGTCTTGAACTCCTGGCCTCAAGTGATCCACCCACCTCAGCTTCCGAAAGTGTTGGAATTACAGGCGTGAGCCACTGCGCCCGGCCTATCATGTCTTCTTAAGTAGGAACTAAATTACCTTCATTTTCTCTTTCTTTTTATAACTCATGGAGGCCAAGTTCACAAAGATAGGGTGCTCCACATGTACCTTCCAGTAGTTTTGTTACTTTATGCCTCTCACAGGAGCAGGTGATTTCATATTTCTAGCTCTAATAGTGCTCTTTCAAAACCTGCTGACATTTCATCTTTTTCCCATTTGGCCAAGATTGGTGGGCACATTTGTTGGCCTTAGCACAGCATTTCATAAATTGTCAGCAGGGAGTTAATAGGTACTGCATGGTCAAATGCAAAATGTGGTATTAAATAATATAAATACCAATCTCTCCACTGTAGAATTTCTTAGGTCCTTTAATGTGCTCATATGAATTGAGAATGTCCAAGAAAGGAAATAATACACAAAATTTCCCAAAGCAATTGTACCAGGAAACCCATTTTAGGAAGCAGTGTTTAGCTGGGCGCAGTGGCTCACGCCTATAATCCCAGCACTTGGGGAGGCCAAGGTAGGTAGATCACCTGAGGTCAGGAGTTTGAGACCAACCTGGCCAACATGGCAAAACCCTGTCTCTATTAAAAATAGAAAAATTAGCTGGGTGTCGGGGCAGGCACCTGTAATCCCAGCTACTCGGGAGGCTTAGGCAGGAGAATAGCTTGAATCCAGGAGGCAGAGGCTGCAGTGAGCCAAGATCACGCCACTGTACTCCAACCTGGGTGACAAAGCAAGACTCCATCTCACAAAAAAGAGAAGAAGAAGAAGAAGAAAGAAGAAAGAAAGAAGAAAGAAGAAAAGAAAGAAGAAGAAGAAGAAGAAGAAGAAGCACTGCTTAACATATATAGAGATAGGTCCCCATTCTTTCTTCCCTGCCCACAATTATACATGTTTTGTAGGAAATATGAGCTAATACGTGGTATTGCAATGTTTATTCATTTTTTTAGACAGAGTCTCACTCTGTCACCCAGACTGGAGTGCAGTGGCGTGGTCTTGGCTCACTGTAATTTCTGCCTCCCAGGTTCAAGTAATTCTCCCGCCTCAGCTTCCCAAGTAGCTGGGACTACAGACATGCACCACCATGCCCAGCTAATTATGGTATTGCAATGTAATGGTATCCACAGTGTATTTGTGTAGTTAACTTATAATATGAGCATTGTGGTAAACTGTACAGAATAGAGCTAACGTAACAGACATGAGACTGCTATCTTTAGAAAGGCCTGCTGGCAAGACTGGCCCTTGGCTGCTGTGTGGGAACTTGGTTTCCCTCTGTTCCCTACTGGTAAGTAGTTCACTTTGCCTGGTTTGTTGGTACAGATAATGTGATTTATGCTGAACACATGTTTTCCTCCTGAGAGTCTGGAATTTTGGTATGTGCCTCTGAGGCCAGCCCCCAGTGAAAACTGTGGTCACTAAGTCTCTAATGGGCTTCCCTGGGGAGAAATGTGTACACCTGTTTTGTTGTTATTGTTATTGTTGCTGGAGAAAGGATAAGGAGAGAACATATGGAAGTCTGCATGTATGAGGCTGGGCACGTGTCTCATGCCTGTACTCCCAGCACTTTGGGATGCCAATGCAGGCGGATCACTTAAACTCAGGAGTTTGAGACCAACCTGGGCAATATATCAAAACCCCATCTCTGCAAAAGACACAAAAATTAGTTGGGCATGGTGGCACACGCCTGTAATCGCAGCTACTCAGGAGGCTGAAGTAGGAGGATTGCTT
Organism: Cebus imitator; assembly: GCF_001604975.1. NCBI lineage: Eukaryota > Metazoa > Chordata > Mammalia > Primates > Cebidae > Cebus > Cebus imitator. Next base: position 465,496 of record NW_016108078.1, on the reverse strand, counting down.
GAGCCCAGGAGTGTGACAGAGCCAGAACCTGTCTCAAAAAAGTATATATCACATATATTATCTTAATCCTCAGAACAACACTGTGAGGTAGATAAATATTAATGTTCATCTTTTTTTGTTTTTTTTTGTTGTTGTTTTGTTTCTTTTTTACTGTATTATTCCGTTTTCAATGTTTATCTTTTTTAGGTGAAGAGACTGAGGTTAGTGAGGTTAAGTAACTTCTTTTGGATCTCAGTTAATAGGTGAGAGAATCCAAATCTGTCTGATTTCTAAGCCTTGGCTCTTAACTGTAATACTGTATTGCTTCCCAAAACCATAAATGGTACCTGTAGTGGGTTGAGAGGAATGAATGATGGCAGTGGTCTGAAAAGGCGTCACATAAAAGATAGGATTTGAGTTGGTCTTGAAGGCTAAATGAACAGAACTGAAATTAAGGGAAGTGGAGAGAGTATTTTCAGTAGGTGGAATTGCATGATATTAAGGCATGCAAATGGTAAAAATGCGAGATTTGTGAGAAAGACATAACTCAAATAGTTGGGTGGGCTGGAGGGTTTACAGTAGAAAGTTCTCCTTCTATACTTTAAAAAACTTGGCAGCTGCCACAGCATGTCTATGCTAGTGTTTAGTGTGAGATAATATATCTGATCTAAAATACAATTATATACTGAAACTTAGTAAGTGATATATGTTAGTTTAAGGATAATAAATAAAATAATGTACTTGTTCTGCAAAGACAACCATGATCTCCCAGGTCTTTGCCACCTAAACAAGTGGGAACCGTGGTGTTGTTAGCGGTAAAGAACTGTTGAAGCTTTTTTTAAAAAAAAAATCAGAATTATTTATTTATTTATTTATTATTTTGAGACATGATCTCGCTCTGTCACCCAGGCTGGAGTTCAGTGGCATGATCTTAGCTCGCTGCAGCCTCCACCTCCCAGGTTCAAGTGATTCTCCTGCCTCAGCCTCCCAAGTAGCTGGGATTACAGGTGCGCACCACCATGCCTGGCTATTTTTTGTATTTTTAGTACAGATGGTTGGCCAGGCAGCCTCCCAAAATCCTGGGATTACAGGCGTGAGCCACTGCTCCCAGCCTCCACTCATATTAATCTGGAAATAGTGTGAAGAATATATTGGCTAGAGCCAAGGAGTGAGTCCATTTAGATCATTACAATCATAGTAGTCTATGTATGAGATAATTGAGAGCTTATAAAATGGTAGAAATGAAAGTAGACAAGAGACATTGTGTAGGAGGAATTTCATGACGTGGTGATGGACTGGATATGTGTGTATTGGTGGGGAGATCCAAAGGATCTGAGTTTGAGTGGTTTGGAAAAAAATGCGGTATCTTGGAAGCATGACATTTAAGTAGTGATAGGTTTGACACCAGGTATATTGAATTGAATGATTTATTTATTTTTTGATTTTAGTTTTTTAGAGACAGGGTCTCACTGTCGCCCAGGTTGGAGTGCAGTAGCGTGGTCATAGTTCAGTGTAACCTTGCACTCCTGGGCTCAAGCAATCCTTCCTCCTTAGACTCCCAAGTCGCTGGGACTACTGGTGTGTGCCACCATGCCCAGCGGACTTTTTTTGAGATGGGATCTTCCTATGTTGCCCAGGCTGGTTTTGAACTCCTGACCTCAAGCAGTCCTCCTGTGTTACCCTCCTAAAGTGCTAGGATTACAGGTGTCAGTTACTGTGCCTGGCCTGAATTGAATAATTTATTAATATCCAAGTAGAAAAATACATTTGGGAGTTGGTTGTGAGATTGTGAATGAAGAGAGAAATCAAGGTATAGGATAAGAGAGAAATAATGCAGTGGAGTGGTCACTGCAACTGTCTGAATATAGGCATCACCTTGGGGGAAAGAACAAAAAAGAACATCAAGAACTGAACTCTGGTTTTATTCATTTCATCGATAATAAATGAATATTAAAGAGTACCTTTGAAGTTACTGTGTTATTACTACTTATCATAAACCACATTTGCATAGTACTTATTTTAATGTGCTTTGATCAGGTACTTTCTGGTTTGTGAGCTTTGAATTAAGCAGTCTTTTATATTATGATATGAATAACTTTTAGGTGAAATAAATAAATAAATGATCCCACCTTATGTAAAGCACAGGCACTGAATAACATTCAAATAGCATTTTTTTCCTTTTCATATGGCACATTGTTCTTGATAATTCTGTGTGTGTGTGTGTGTGTGTGTGTGTGTGTGTGCGCGTGTGTATTTAAGATAACTTGCTAGACCAGAGCTATACACAAGAAGAGTCCTAACACTGTATTTCCCTTAGTGGAGAAATGTTCTTTTTTGTTTTCTCATCTTTTTCTCTCTCTCACCCAGAAATGTTTGTTCATTTGGTTGCTTGGTTGGTTTTGTTTTTTGAGATGAAATCTCACTCTGTCTCCCAGGCTGGAGTGCAATAGTAGCACAATCTCGGCTCATTGCAGCCTCCACCGCCCAGGTTCAAGCAATTCTCCTGCCTCAGCCTCCTGAGTAGCTAAGATTACCGGTACCTGCCACCACACCTGGCTAATTTTGTATTTTTAGTAGAGATGGGCTTTCACCGTGTTGGCCCAGCTGCTCTCAAACTCCTGACCTCCGGTGATCCGCCCACCTCAGCCTCCCAAAATGATTGGACTATAGGCGTGAGCCACCGTGCCAGCCCCAGAAATGTTCTTAAATTAATGACATTTAGACCTAACCTCTCTGCAACAAATGTTTTAGAAGGTGAAGGGATTGGGCACAAACATATTCCTAAGAGAAGATGGATAGGCAAAAGTGTGGGCATTGATATGTTCATGTTTCTGGCTATCTTCTCTTTTTAATCCTACCTGCTGACATTCTTCTAGGTGAGAACACAGTCTATAAAAGCTTCGGCTCCAAAGTCCCCCAACTTTGTTGTGCTCTTTGCTCCCTCACTGGAGTAAACAGAATCTAGATGAATGTGCAAAGGGATAACAAGAAGAAATGATACTTCTATTATAGGCTGACTTGTGTGTCTCAGGATTTTATGTCTTAGAAACGTTGGGATCCCAACAAGTTGGTATGTCATTTTGATATATCATGTTTGCCCCAAATTAGTAAATGTTATTATAAAACTCATATATGGGAATGTTCTTATTAATTCATTAAACTCTTCTTATATAACACTGCTATGTTTCCATTTAATATTTAAGGCCAGGCGCAATGCCTCATACCTGTAATCCCAGCACTTTGGGAGGCTGAGGCAGGCAGATCACTTTAGGTCTGAAGTTCAAGACCAGCCTGGCCAACATGGTGAAACCCTGTCTCTACCAAAAATACAAAATTAACCGGGCCTGGTGGCGCACGCCTGTGATTCCAGCTACTCGGGAGGCTGAGGTATGAGAATCGCTTGAACCCAGGAGGTGGAGGTTGCAGTCAGCCAAGATCGTGCCACTGCACTCCAGCTTGGGTGACAAAGCGAGACTGTCTCAAAACAAACAAACAAAAATAGTTAATCACCTTTGAATCTAAACTTTCAGTAGTGTAGTGTTCATAGACACTCACAGACTATGCATATGCAATCATTGAGATTGTCATGTTTCCCTTTATAAAGTAATATCTTCTTCCATTTCCTACTTTATTATATCAGTTGGCATTTATTTTATTTTTGTTATTATTTTTTGAGACGGAGTCTTGCTGTGTTGCCCAGGCTGGAGTGCAATGGCATGATCTCGGCACACTGCAAACTCCACCTCCTGTGTTCGCGTGATTCTCCTGCCTCAGCCTCTTGAGTAGTTGGGATTACAGATGCCCACCACCACATCCAGCTAATTTTTGTATTTTTAATAGAGACAAGTTTCATCATGTTGACCAGGTTGGTTGTGAACTCCTGACCTCAGGTGATCCACCCACCTCGGCAGTTGGCATGTATGATGGAGTACAATGGAAAGCCTACTGACCTGACAGTAGGATATCTGGGTTCTAGCCCCAGCATATAACTCCAGTTGTTGATCTTCTGGGTCCCAGTTTCACTGTCTATAAAACAGAATGATACTTGCTTATATCACAGGCCTGTTATAAGTTTCAAAAAGTGTTAATATGGAGGCTTCTTGCATTAACTCTTGTATTTTTTTTTTTCATGATTAAAAAAAGTACCAGTCAGGTGCAGTGGCTCATGCCTATAATCTCAGCACTTTGGAAGGCTGAGGCAGGCGGATCACGAGGTCAGGAGTTCGAGACCAGTCTGGCCAACATAGTGAAACCCCATCCCTACTAAAAATACAAAAAATTATTCTGGTGTGGTGGTGTGCGCCTGTAATCCCAGATACTCAGGAGGCTGAGGCAGGAAAGTCACATAAACCCTGGAGGTAGAGGTTTATGCCATTACACTCCAGCCCGGGCAAGAGTGACAGACTCCTCAAAACAAGAAAAAAACGTACTATAACAAATGTATAAGACGTGTTTACATGCTTGTTAAATCCCTGGAACTGTTATTGTGCTTAAATTTCACAACTATATTTCCTAAAGTTAATTTTCAACCCATTCTGTAAGTTTTTGGCTTCTAATTCAGTTAGAGGAATTGGAATTCTATGAATATTTTCTGTGAGAATAATATCGTTAAGCATGAATAATAGTACTAAATTATTATGTAAAGATTTAGTGTGATGTTCAGATTAGGCAAGTATACCTATGGAGTACTCTATAATTGATTTCTTTCATTTATTTGAACATCATTTTTTTTTTTTTTTTGAGACAGAGTTTCACCCTTGTTGCCCAGGCTGGAGGTTAATGGCACGGTCTCAGCTCACCGAAACCTCCACCTCCCATGTTCAAGTAGTTCTCCTGCCTTAGCCTCCTGAGTAGTTGGGATTACAAGCATGTGCCATCAAACCTGGCCAATTTTGTATTTTTAGTAGAGACGGGGTTTCTCCATGTTGGTCAGGCTGGTCTCGAACTCCCGACCTCAGGTGATCCGCCTGCCTTGGCCTCCCAAAGTGCTGGTATTACAGGTGTGAACCACCGTGCCTGGCTATTTGAACATCTTATGCTCCACAACTCAGGAGGCTCATCAAACCATCTGTGTCCTCATTTCTGCTATTCTAGATACACATTCATCTTTTTAAATCATCAACAGAAATATCGGTAAAAAATAAAATGAGATTCTAGTTTTCTGAAGCTTCTTGAAAGTCAGTATGGTATATTGAAAACATAGGGTGTCTTTGTCCAGGCTTTAGAGTTCCAGGCCTGTCTCTGCAGGTAACTAGTTACAAGAGCTTGGGCATGTCAATTTACCTTTTCTGGGCCTTGTTTTCCCATTATAAAAGTGGCTTGCACTAGACCTTTTTTCCATTTTTAACATTCTTTGATTCTTTTTTAACTCTTCTAAGTACCTATCTGAGGAAGCTGATGAAAAGATTATAGAGTTTATACTAATTTTTTTGAGATACTATTTCTTACACTTGATTTATACCT
>NW_016108078.1:456765-459824 GCF_001604975.1 Cebus imitator | reverse complement strand
GACGGGGTTTCACCGTGTTGACCAGGATGGTCTCGATTTCTTGACCTCGTGATCCACCCGCCTCGGCCTCCCAAAGTGCTGGGATTACAGGCGTGAGCCACCGCGCCCGGCCAAGAGGAAACTTTTGAGAGTGAAAGAGAGTACTGTTAGCAATTACTCCAGGACAACAGCTTTAAACCAGGATGTCGCAGATAAACTAGAGTGTCTGGTCACCCTGATGTACACCCCATGTGTGGTTCTGTTAACTGCATTGTTGGCCAAAGAAGAGTTACCTGATTATGAATTTTAATTCCTTTTCATGGTTTCCTTTTTTTGTTTTGTTGATTCTCTTAGATCCAGTGTGTGTGGAGAGTAATACAGCATCGTGCCAACAGTCCCCAGCCAGTAAAAAAGGGATGTTCACAGACGACTTACACAAGCTGGTGGATGACTGGACAAAGGAAGCAGTAGGGAATTCTCTTATTAAGCCAAGTTTAAACCAACTTAAACAAAATCAACACAAATTAGAGACAGAAAATTGGAACAAAGTACATGAAGTAAGTTGTTTATGCCCAATTCACTTTATTTACGAGAACTAAAACCATAAAAATGGATGCACTTACGTCTATAGTTCTGTGAGAGTGGTATGACTTGATAACATAGAGACTTTGATCCTTGTTTAGATTCATTATATCTTTGAGCAGATTATCTTTCAGATCATGAATCAGTAAACTTCTGAGGAGAAGGAGCCAATTAGTTAATATTTTAGGCTTTTCAAGCTATATTGTTACAACTACTCTGTTATACAACTCTGTTAGAGTGCAAAAGCAGCCATAGAGAATATGTAACCAGATGGACATGGCTTTGTTCCATTAAAACTTTATTCATGGTCGGGCGCAGTGGCCCACACTTGTAATCCTAACACTTTGGGAGGCCAAGGCGGGTAGATCATGAGGTCAAGAGTTGAAGACCAGCCTGGCCAAGATGGTGAAACCCCATCTCTACTAAAAATACAAAAATTAGCTGGGCATGGTGGCAGGCGCCTATAATCCCGGCTACTCTGGAGGCTGAGGCAGAGAATTGCTTGAACCCAGGAGGCGGAGTTCACAGTGAGCTGAGATCGTGCCACTGCACTCCAGCCTGAGTGACAGAGAGACACTCCGTCTAAAAAAGCAACAACAACAACAAAAAAATTTTTTTCACAAAAAGAGATTGTGGGCCGTAGTTTGCTGACCCTTTTTTAGACGTTTTTTTTTTTGTTTGTTTGTTTTTGACTGAGTCTCGCTCTGTTCCCCAGGCTGGAGTGCAGTGGCACGATCTCAGCTCACTGCAACCTCCACCTCCCGGGTTCAAGCGATTCCCCTGCCTCAACCTCCCAAGTAGCTGGAATTACAGGCATGCACCACCACGCCCAGCTAATTTTTGTATTTTTAATAGAGACAGGGTTTCACCATGTTGGCCAGGATGGTCTCAATCTCCTGACCTCTCGTGATCCACCTGCCTTGGCCTCCCAAAGTGTTGGGATTACAGGCGTGAGCCACCGCACCTGGCTAGACTGTCCTATTTTTTTTTTTTTTAATCCGGCAAGTATCAAAGAAGAAAGCATCTGGAATGAAGGTTAATTCAGCCCTGTGTTGCAAGAGTTTGGGTTTTAAGGAAAAGCTTTCCTATGTTTCATGTCAGTATTCTTAGATCTAATAAGTTATGTTCATTATGAAAAAGAATTATAAAGCTCTTTAAGCTAGAATATTATAAGAGGCGTTTTAAGGACAAGATGCCTAGTTATTGCATGTGGCCTTAGTCAGGTGTACATGCAATGAAAAGAAGAAAGATGCCTACAGTGACTTCTGGAGTAGGAAGAAGTCAGGCTTATAGAACAGCATACACAGTATAATATAATTTATGCAAAAGTATATGCATAGAGAAATATGAAATCCGTGAAAAATATGCTGGATGGTGGAATTTGAGCCTTGTTTTACTTTGTGCATTTCTGTGTTTTTGTATTTTTAAAGTAAGTGTCATTTTGTTTCAAAATGAGTAGACCTATTAAAATGTGAATCAGGGCTTAGAATTTTAACCGTCATAATTGAAAGAGATTTATCTCTGTGTGTTACATTTGTGTACATGTATGTATGTATATATAGTCATATAGTTTGTTAAAGAAATAATACATTTATTGTTAATATTGCATAAAAATGTTCAAAATTCTCAATTTCCCAAACTAGTGAGCAGTGTATCTCCTTGGGAACTCTGTATTTATCTTACTCGTGGCACCAATTTATACACAGATAGCATCACCATTGTAAAAATTGGAAGCCTTTAGAGGCAAATTTCAAGACATAAATGCATTTGTACTGCCAGTGAGAGAACCTCTGAGTACTGTGTGAATGGAGGCTTTTGTTGACTCTAGTTGGAGGGCGGTTTATTGGAGTATAATGGAGGATGTTTGGAGGAAGGGTGAATAGAAAATGGTGTGTGAATAAAAGTAGTGAAGGTCATTTAACAGATTTGGGTTCTGATGTCAACTCAGTCACTTACTAGTTGTGTGACTTTAAACAAGTCATTTTATCTCTCTGTGCCTTAGTTTTCATGTCTTTCAAGCAAAATACCTACCTTGCAGGATTGCTGTGAGAATTAAATGAGACAACACGTGTTACATAGTAGGTACCCTATATGGTAACTAGTTTTGTATTTGTAGGTTCAGTTGGTTTTATCTGTTGTGTGGAGAGCCCATCTCACTAATGCTCTTGCATTTTACTGTTCTGTATCCTTACTTAGAAATACTTGTTTGCTTAATAGTTATGTACCAAGCCCTCTGCTAGACATGGGTTTGGTGAGTAAAAACAAGTATGGTCTCTATGCTCATGGAATTTACGCTCTGCTAAGACAGTTAGACATAACAGAACTGCATATACAAATATAAAATTGCAACTGGAATAAGAACTACAAAAGAAAGATACAGGTTGGCCGGGCGCGGTGGCTCAAGCCTGTAATCCCAGCACTTTGGGAGGCCAAGGCGGGTGGATCACGAGGTCAAGAGATCGAGACCATCCTGGTCAACATGGTGAAACCTCGTCTCT
>NW_016108078.1:452842-456535 GCF_001604975.1 Cebus imitator | reverse complement strand
TACAATAAGGGAAATTTGACCTAGTAAAGGAAAGTCAAGGAAAGCTTCACTGAGAAAGTGATGATTAAGCAGAGCTCTGAAGGATGAGTAGGTGTTAGCTAGGTGAAGAGGAGCGAATAATGATTCCATGTGGAAAGGACAGCACACGCAAAAGCCCTGTATGAGGAAAGGAGCATGCAGGGATTGCGAGTAGGCCAGTTTGCCTGAAGTGAAGAGAGCAAGGAGGAGTTAGTGTACAATGGATCTAAGGTAGACGGGGTCTTAAAAGTGGAATGATAAGGAATTTCATCTGTATTTTAAGAAAGATAAAAAGCCATTTAAGCCCTAGAGTTGACATGATGATCAGACTTGTTTTTTGAAAATACGACTCTGACTCAAGCAAGAAAAAAGGATTATTTATCGGAGGTAAAGGTAGATGTTGGCAGACCAGTTAAGAGCTAGTCATGGTAAGCTGGACGCAGTGGCTCATGCCTATATCCCAGCACTTTGGGAGGTTGAGGTGGGTGAATCGTAAGATCAGGAGTTCAAGACCATCCTGGCCAACATGGTGAAACCCCATCCCTAGTAAAAATACAAAAATTAGCTGGGCATGGTGGCACATGCCTGTAATCCCAGCTACTCAGGAGGCTGAGGCAGGGGAATCACTTGAACCCAGGCAGTGGAGGTTGCAGTGAGCCGAGATCACGCCACTGCACTCCAGCCTGGGTGACAGAGCAAGACTGTCTCAAAAAAAAAAAAAAAAAAAAAAAAAAAAAAAAAAAAAGAGTCATGGTAACTCTTGACTGGTCTGGAAGATGGGAGAAGCTGAGTTGAAGAGAAGTGAACAGATTCCAAAAAATGCTTAAGAGATAAAATGGACAAGATTTGGTGATGGAATGGATGTATGGTGAAGGGGAGGTATGAAGGCTAGGTTTCTGGCTCGCATAACTGGATACTATTCTAGTATACCAACCACCGAGATGGGGAATGTGAGCAGACAGTGTGCTTGGTAGGGGAAGATCACACATTTGGTTTTTAGGCATTTGTTTCTGAGATGCCTTTGAAATATCCAAGAGAAAATGTATAACCTCTCCAATTTGTCTTTTTTAAAAAATCAGGTTATTATCTATAAACTAATAATGTTCATCATTTAATCAGTGTAGAAAAGTACAAATTTTAAAATATCACCTTCAAATCCCACCACCCAGAAATAATTTTCATTAACTTTAGATAAACATCATGTCAAGTATCTTTCTATGTATATATGCATGGAAATAACTTTATGAAAAGGTAAGGCAAGGCAGTTCTGAACATGCCATTAATTAAAGTACATAATTATGGTTAGCATATAGAAAGGTACTCCAAAAATGGTAGTCACTGATAGTAATAATAGGAATAGTAAACCAAAAAGACTAGGAAGGAATATTTATTTGTGCAGCAGCAATAGAAAAAAAAAGAATAGGAAGGAATATATAGATTGATAAAAGCATATACCAAATAAACTGATCTTTTGTTTTTATTTTTGTTTCTGTTAGAATACTCCATCTACTATGGGCTACACACCAACATGGATTTCTTCTCTGTCCCAAATCCGTGGAGCTGTCCCAACTTCCTTGCCACAAGGACTCTCACTCCCTTCATTTCCTGGGCCATTATCATCATACGGAATGCCCCATGTTTGTCAGTATAATGCTGTGGGAGGGACGGCGTATCCAGTCCAGTGGGTAGGAATTTCAGGAACAACACAACCGTCTATAGTAATTCCCACCCAATCTGGGGGACCATTCCAGCCAGGGATGAATATGCAGCCATTTCCAACTTCATCAGTGCAGAATCCTGCCACAATCCCTCCTGGGCCTAAATGAATCATAGTAGATGATGAAGAAAAGGGAGGTTTCTTCTGAATTGTTTTCAGGACACCTAAGATATTAAACTTTGTTCCTCTTGGGTTCTGTCATATTTTCGCTCATTTGAGTTTACTTTAGACTATATATTTTTTGTTTCAGTGTGATATTTGATACAGCTCATCATTCTGCAGAAACGTGCAGTTTGCACATAGAACACTGTACACAGAAAAGTTTTTTCACTTCAAATTCTGTCCTCTTTGATACTTGATTTTTTAAAAAATACTGTTCAGAATGCTTTAATAAGCTCAGCTTGAGCATTACCATTTCCAGGATACTTTCCTTGAATTATTGAGAAGCCCCCTACCCGTACCCCCCCCCTTTTTTTAACTGCTGCTATATGCAGCTGGATACTTTCCTTTAAAAATGTTTAAAAATTATTTAGATTGATTCTCCCCAAATGTGGATGAACTGAGACCTTCCATCAGCCAGAGTCTTATGGAATCTTCACATGTTTGTCTTAGGTTTACCTTTCACAGAAGGCAGGGTAACTTGCTGCAGGAAACGTTTTGGTGTATAAAATTAGAACAATTTTTTTTTTGAGATGGAATCTCTCTCTCTGTCGCCCAGGCTGGAGTACAGTGGTGTGATCTTGGCTCACTGCTGCAACCTCTGCCTCCTGGGTTCAAGCAATTCTCCTGCCTCAGCCTCCTGAGTAGCTGGGACTAGGCGCCCGCCACCATGCCCGGCTAATTTTTCTATTTTTAGTAGGGATGGGGTTTCACTCTCTTGGCCAGGCTGGTCTTGAACTCCTAACCTTTTAATCTGCCTGCCTCAGCCTCCCAAAAAATTAGAATAATTTTGTCAACCAATACAGAACATGAGCCCTTTTTAATGTGATTTCCCATCATCACAGCAGTAGGATGAAGGCTTGTTTTGGGTGAGGCAGAGGGAAAGGGAAAAAAACAGAACTGTAACAGTTCCTTGATTCTGCAGATTTTAAGGATTTCTTAAATCTGCTCTTTTAAGGATTTCAGTAATAATTCAAAGCAGCTATCTCCTTGTTTCTCACATGCATACTACATTGGTTTGGAGCATCTGAGAGGCATTGGTTTGGCTTGCATTCTTTTGCAAGGCATATATTGCAGCTGATATGATAAATCTCATTTGGGGGGAATCCTTGTATTCCTAACAAAGGGGATTAAATTTACACCTCAATCCATTCTTCTGAAGTGAAATTTACTTGACACAGTAGGTTTTGAGACTTACACATGAAACACTGGCTTTACAGGGTTTTAAAAGATGTGGGATATACACTGTTCTGCAGTGCGATAGTAGACCCTAGAAGGAGACTATTTAAGTTGTCCTTAGCTCTTTTTTTAATTACCATTTTTAGTTGTTATAATTTCTTTTTAGTATCTGTAGTATCTTAGATGATTTTAGATCTTAAATGAGTTTGGCAGCCTCTTTAGAATCTGAGAGAGATCACTGTCAAGTTGCACTTTACTGGGTTTTATCCAGTTTTAGGAGGAGGGGAGGCAATGTCAAAATGTACACCTTTGGTTTTTAAGAAGGTTAACTATAATAATCTTAAAGGCTAGTCACAGGGTTACCTAATGCTCAGTCTGTGAAACCCAAATAGAATTATTAAAATGGTATTTACCAACTAAGTATTCATGTTCAAACTACTTACCTTCCACTCTGAAGACTTCAAGGTCATTTCCAATACACATTTACCTAATTAGGAGTTCTGTCTGCTAGTAAACATTCCACGCTGTTACCCAACATTACCGTGAACAGATTTTCTTCCACATTCTAACAATTGTACCCCATGGGCTTGCCAGGTAATGAGGAAAGCTTAATGGGTGTA
>NW_016108078.1:448339-452727 GCF_001604975.1 Cebus imitator | reverse complement strand
CCTCCTTTCCAAAAAAAAAAAGTGTCTTATGTTGCTTACCTGAGAATCACATCCATTATCACGAAGATTCTGTCACTATAATTTGAGGCATCTAGGGCAGCATTTTGAGAATTGCTGTTGATAAAATCCACTTTCTTTTCATAGAACATGCTCTGTTTTGTACGAGTCCAAATGTTACATACAGATTCTTCAAATTTCTTGTACAGTATTGGTTTGCAATTTAAAGTGATTTTAGGCCATTAGTGTAATGCAAATGCTTGCACTGCACTGTTTTCCATAAATATAAAAACAATGCTCCTAAAATCCATAATTCTTTAAAACTGCTTGTGTGTCATTATAAAAGTTGGCTTTGTGTAGTTACACTGAGACATACAACCTATAAAGTGAAAATACTGCAGATTTTAGGACCCCTTCTTCTCTAGTCACAATCATTTAAACAGTGTACCCCAGGATGAAAAAAGCTCCATGGCTGGCATGTACAGTGACATGTATGAATGACTGCTCTACATCATACGTTCGGCCTTTGGCCACCACCACCTCTATTCCACATACAATTCATCATTCTTGTTTGCCTGCAGACTCTTGCAGTGCCTTGTAATATTTACAATCTTTTCAGGTTTTTGCTGGAAAGAAAAGTAGTCTTCTAAAGTTTGAAGATGGTGAATAGCGTACTGCTGTCTCCATGCTGACTGCGGCAACTGGGTTATCATATATGTATACGTTATGTATATGTAACGTGTGTACATTTAAAAATACAGAAAAAAAGTGAGCTTGTGCAGAAATGGAGAAAACAATGTTATTCTCATCACTGTGGGGTTTTATCGAAATTATTTTTTCCCATGACTTACATGTTTGGTTCAGATTATAGTCACTTTGACTGTAAATACTGGCTCATTTTCTATCCAGGGGTTTTGCATTATTTCATAATTTTGCTAAATCATATAATAGTGCTATTTTCATCCTTGCCTGAGGTACTTTTCCTCCCCAGAAATAATTAACTTGAGGTAAAGCTCAGAAATTCCCTTCTTACTTAACAAAGAGCCTACTATATAAAAAGGGCCTTCCTTTCCAAAAAACACACAAACCTGTCCTTTTCATTTTCCTTCTTAGAAAATGGTTGTACTAACCATCCTGCTTGTAGAGTTTATTTGGAGGATAGTCTGTATGTCCAGCCACCATGTTTACTTCTCAAAGTGCAAGTCTGATGAATAGTACTGTATCTCCATATGTGGCAATGTGAGCATTTCATCATGAAGTACCTGCTGCTATGTCTGTGAAGTTGGGTGTAACATCGTAAGAATATGAAACCAGTATTGGTGTAAATCTAATGAAAATAACCCTATGTATATTTGTAGCAGTCCTGAATCTCTATTTAAGGTAATTTGCTGTAATATAACAAATATTGATTCTGTTTTTCATCCCTTCCTTGCCAGTTTTATATCAAGCATGAATTCTAATGGTTTGACAGCAAAATTATCTGTGAAAGTTTAAAAGGCACTTTTCTGCTGTGATTTTTGGATTGAGTGTGGAGTGTTATGTACAGTTTGATGAGATGTATCATTTTAGAACCCCAGATTTAATTCTAGTCCAATTAATTTTGTTTAACTACCTCGTTTTCAGTGCTGTTTTGGGTGCACAAGTAAACACTGCCTGTGAAACATGCTTTTTTTGCCTTGATTCTCAGTAGTCTTTCAGATTATAAATCTGGTCTGCCTCTTTTTCCCAGTGCCAGCCAAGAGTTTGAGGTGAGAGGGACCGTCACTCTGCCACCAGTCTGTGTTTAAGTGGAGAGCCATGTGCTTCTGTGAAATATGCTTTGGGGATTTGGGGGTAGAGAGCAGAATAATAATTGAAATTGGTGGCAATATAGGACTTAGGTGTAGGAGTTAGCTAAAAAATAAACAAATGGTAAGAAAGTACCTGAATTAGACAATCCAGTGCCTATAACTTTGCATTTTTTATTAGAGATGCATTTCTCGTCTGCGTGCCTAAAGGGCTATGGGTTGAAATTGCTTTAACTACCACAGTGAAATATTTGACAAATCCTTCAGCAATGGCCTATCATTCAACACATATTAGCACACTGCTAGGTATTTGCAGTGATATTTTGTTACCTTATAACGGCCAAATGCATTAGTTGATTGTAAGGGTTTTATATAACTTTATCCAATCTCTAAAGTTTATGGAGGCATTGACTTTCTTCTTTGCTGTCTTTTCTGAGTGATGAAAATGATGCATTCCTTTTTTTCTTGAAAACTCAGCAGATGTTTGTAACCAGATATTCCTTGTTTCACGTTTACTGTGTAACACTACAGCATATTTAATACTAGTAAATACTGTATTTCAGTCATTATGCATAAGTATATTCCTGAGCTCTATTTGCCATCATTTTGGGATTCTGTTGTTTCACCTTCTGTTTGGGTCAGAAAAATTTGAACTATTTGAGGTGGTATGGAGGCCATTTTCTAGAATAGATTGTTTTTGGATTCTGTAGTTTATCAAGGACTTGTTCCCCCCGCCTTTGTTTAGAAGATGAATTAGAAAAGGGGGGCAGTGTGTAGAAAAGGCCTTTGATTTGATAGGTATAATTTCTAAGATTGAAATTTTTTAAAAATGCAGATTGTAAGATAGTAACACTCAAACTTAATAAAATCCTTTGAATTGAAATTTGTATCAAGTTTTTATGGAACCAAATGCCTTCAGGTAACCCTGGAAATAGTCTTTGTATGTGAAAGATGAACACAAACACTGGTCAGGGACCCTGACATCTAATATATGAAGGAGCCTGGGATAGTAACTAAGTAACACTAAAGTTATTTTCAACTAAGATAGCTACAAGAGTTTACAAACCAACAACTCCTATTCTGGAAGGTGTTCTTTTAATTAAAAAAATTCAAACAAGGCTAAAAGTCAAGCAAAAAGGGAAGAAAGAAACTGGGCTCTGAGAAAAATGTGCCAGTGTAACATAAACTCCTAAATGTGTGCTTGTCATCCTCTAGTTTTTGTTTCATTTGAAGTTGAATTTCTTTCCACTCTAACTTAAGATTTGAGATTGAGGTTTGTGGTCCAGAACATACCCTCAGCAGATATAGTGACTAACTGGAAAGTGCAGTTGTTTGAGGTCTGTCATGCTCAATCACCTAAAGCTATAATTTGTTTGAAATATTAAGCATGTAGACCTAGCGCAGCATGGGAGCCACTCAGGAAGTTTATGCAATTAATAAACTTTCATGCATAATTTACTATGAAGTATGCAGAATTTCAGCCTCTTCTCCACACTTAACATTTAGTTGTATATGTGAACTCTCCTTTATTAACTGGGGAATGTAGCATTACATAGAATGTTGTTCAACTTCATTTTAATCCTTTTTGACATTAACCTTTTTTTGGTAAACCAAGTGATCTGCCTTTCAGCAACTGTCTGATTTTGGTTCTTTAAAACTGTGATTTTTATTTCATTTGTACCCAACCATTGTGAGTATTTTGTTTTGTTTCCTGGAAATTCTGTTTTGAAACAGAAAATAAAGGCTGTGTTAAATGAGTATGTTACCTTATTAAAATGCTGTAATAGTCACTGCAATCATCTGGCTAAAACTGGTTCTTCATTTACCAAATGTAATTTAGCAGATTTAGAACATTTCATTCTGTAAACTACGCTGGCTGAAAAACTAACCAAGCAGGGTGTTACCTCTTGATTTACAGTTCCAACAAACTGAGTTGGACTTCATTTCCACGCTTGTACATGAGTCATAATTGTAACAGTTGCTCTCCTTTACTGAACACATACTGTGTTAGCTAGGCTTTTACCTGTGATACTTTGAATTCACACAACAATCCTTTAAGATAGGTCTGTTACTATTTCCACTTACAATGCAAATTTGAGGATCAGAGAGATTAAAGAATTTACTAGGGCCACATAGCTAGTCAATGGTGAAGCCTGGATCCAAACCCAGGTCTGTCTGCCTGCACAGCTCATGGGAAGAACCCTAGGCCACCCTGATTCTCAGATGTACTGCATGCATAATAATTCAGACGCATTTAGAGTAGGCCTTCATCTAATAGGATTTGTATGTACACTTTTTTTGACACAAGGTCTCGTTCTGTCACCCAGGCTATAGTCCAGTGGTGCTATCACAGCTCACTGCAGCCTCAACCTCCTGGGTTCAAATGATCCTCCCACCTCAGCTCCCCAGGTAGCTGGGATCACAGGCACATGCCACCGCACCCAGCTAATTTTTGTAATTTTCATAGCGATGGGTTTTCACCATGTTGCCCAGGCTGGTCTTGAACTCCTGGGCTCAAGCAATCCTCCCATCTCAGCCTTCCGAAGTGCTGGGATTACAAATGTAAGCCACTGCCAGCCTGTATGTACACTTTTTTTTTTTTTT
>NW_016108078.1:446106-448089 GCF_001604975.1 Cebus imitator | reverse complement strand
TGTTGACCAGGATGGTCTCGATCTCTTGACCTCGTGATCCACCCGCCTCGGCCTCCCAAAGTGCTGGGATTACAGGCGTGAGCCACCGCGCCCGGCTCTGTATGTACACTTTTTATGTGTCTTTCATGAAGTTGTATCCAGTGCTTATTTCGTAGTTTCAGAAGTACGTGTTTGTGGCGCAAGCAAGGATTCAAAGTGTTCCCTATGCACAAACTTATTAAGGATTATTTCCTTTCATGTTGATAGTGTTTATGGCCCACCTTTGGAAAAACACATACATGGAAATCTCCCTCCCACGCTTTTCATTCGTCACTCTGCAGTGACTTGAGAAACTCAGACTGGGTCATATCACTTGCTCATTGTGGTAATTTAAGTAGAAGAACTTGCATATACTTATGCAAATCATCCTGGATGAAGACTAAGAGGCCTATCAGAAGTATTCAAAATTAGATGAGTGTTTTAAAAGTGCTTTTAAATATATATTATCTTGATTTATTGACCCAATGTCATAAATGTGAGTCATTCTATCTTAGGTGATCCCTAAAGGGAGGCAACAAGGTACACGTGGAATAGCATGGGTTTGATTCACAGAACTCTCAAACCTGCATTTTCTTTTTTCTTTTTTAAAGACGGGGTTTCACCATGTTGGTCAGGCTGGTCTTGAACTCCCAACCTCAGGTGATCCGCCCGCCTTGGCCTCCAAAGTGCTTGGATTACAGGCGTGAGCTACCACGCCCGGCCTAAACCTGCATTTTCTCACTTGTAAAATGAGGCGGTTATGAGTATTAAATGAGATACATTAAGGCAACTACCCCTGTCCCTAGTTTACTAATTGCAGATATTGTTACATATCACTGGTGACTTTCACGTTAAACTTGCACTGGGGAAATCAAACTGGTTTGGAAATGGGCCCTGATTCTGATGATAGTTAATACAGATACCTTTTGGAGTCAAGCAGACCTGGATTTGTATTCTGTCATATGGACTTGGGAAAATTGCTTAACTTTTTAGCTTCGATTTTCTTATCTGTAAAAAAGGATAATTCCCTCCGTGAGGTTGTTTTAAGGTTGAATGAAAAAGCATATAAAAGGCTTAGCACTGTGCCTGATACACGGTAGGCTTGCTCAAATAACTTACTCAAGGGACCTTACAGATCATTATCTTAAATGAGGACAAAACAGAGGTGACAACCCAATGTGTGGGTCAACATAAGGTCTGTTGGTGGAAGAAATTGGGTATTGGCCCAAAAGGGGCAAGATGATATAATAAAGTGAGGTGTAGAGGTGAGTGTGTTTGAGTTGGGGAATAAGACCAACATACACCCTTTTAAAATATGCCATCATTCATGAGCACCACTTGGTAAAAGAATGAGATAACAGAATTATATCTAAAGAGTTTAGAAAGAGGTGAAGTAGTTGGGGAGTGGGGAGAAGATGGATATTATAACAGGAGCTCAAGAGGGGAGTGAAAAAGTACAGCATAGATGATGGTCTAGATAGGAGCAACACCTCAGGCTAGGTGGAGAAGAGACTATCATGAAATGTTGGAATTGGAAAGGAATAGCTCACATGGCATGTTACAAATGAGGAAGTAGGCTCAGGAATTTAACCAGTATTTCTAAACATTCTCCATTCCAGCTCAGTGGTTCTCAACCCAACTACATATTACAATCACCTTGGGACCTATTTTTAAAATGTTTTAATTGGCCGGGTGTGGTGGCTCACGCCTGTAATCCCAGCACTTTGGGAGGCCGAGGCGGGCGGATCAACTGAGGTCAGGAGTTCGAGACCAGCCTAACATCGTGAAACCCCATCTGTACTAGAAATACAAAAATTAGCCAGGTGTAGTGGCGGGCGCCTGTAATCCCAGTTACTTGGGAGGCTGAGGCAGAAGAATCGCTTGAACCCGGGAGGCAGAGGTTGCAGTGAGCCGAAATCACATCACCACACTCCAGCCTGGGTGACACAGGGAAACCCTGTTTCA
>NW_016108078.1:444232-445401 GCF_001604975.1 Cebus imitator | reverse complement strand
GTAGAGACGGGGTTTCACCATGTTGACCAGGATGGTCTCGATCTCTTGACCTCGCGATCCACCCGCCTCGGCCTCCCAAAGTGCTGGGATTACAGGCTTGAGCCACCGCGCCCGGCCTTTAAGTAAAATTTTTAAAATCAGTGTCTGGGCCCCATCTCTAGAATCATCATCATCTTAAAAAGCTTCCCAGGTGACACTGATAGGTGACGGGTTGAGAACCACTGTCGTGGTTTCCTTCACTAATCAAATGACCTCCCTACTATCAGCCGGTTGCCGATTCAAGTAACAAAAGCAATATGGCAACCTCATAAGACCTTCTGATGAATTATTTTCTGTGACTCTGTGACCTCATAGCCTCTCAAACAGGCCCCAAGGATTTGGACAATAGATAAAGCTAAGTAGACCCCTTTCAGAAACTGCACAGCTAGTTCCTACTTAGGTGGAATGATGAACATAAGATTGAGTTTGATGTGAACTCTCCACATGACCTCTTTATGCTTCTCCTCACCCTTCATAAGAGTTAACATTTATTAGGTGCTTATTGTGCCAGCTATTACGCTAGTGCCCTACGATGTCATTTAATCTTCACAAGCTCCTAAGGTATCATTACTTATCTCCTTTCTATGCTCCTTGACTGTCTTTAAAACTGCCTTCTTCCAGTGCCCATCTTTATTCCTGGCATGTAGTAGATATTAAATAAATCTGATTAATAAATTAATGAGCCCCCATTTCACAGATACAAGAAGGGTTAAAAAGGTTGTGCAACTTGTTAAAGCTATACAGCTAATAAGGAGTTGAACTGATACTGGAAATCAGTTCTTTGTTCCAAAGCACACATTTTGAAACGCTATTCTATGGCCTCTATCCTGTACAGTTTCTCCTGTACTATGTATGTTAGGAATCTTGTACTTAAGTAGTATAAACCCAATTTGAACAAGTTTAAGCAAAAAGGGAATTTATAAAGATAGGGGTGCCTCACAGAACCCAGGGATAATACAGATAGGCCTTAGGAACAAACAAAGCAGGTATCTGAATATAGCCAGGATTTTTCTTTTTTTATTTTTATTTTTTTATTGCATTTTAGGTTTTGGGGTACATGTGAAGAACATGCAAGATTGTTGCATAGGTACACACATGGCAGTGTGATTTGCTGCCTTCCTCCCCATCAC
>NW_016108078.1:440012-443662 GCF_001604975.1 Cebus imitator | reverse complement strand
GAGGTGGGTGGATCACGAGGTCAAGAGATCGAGACCATCCTGGTCAACAAGGCGAAACCCCGTCTCTACTAAAAATACAAAAATTAGCTGGGCGTGGTGGCGCATGCCTGTTGTCCCAGCTACTCAGGAGACTGAGGCAAGAGAATTGCTTGAACCCAGGAGGCGGAGGTTGTGTTGAGCCGAGATCGCGCCATTGCACTCCAGCCTGGGTAACGAGCGAAACTCCGTCTCAAAGAAACAAAAAAAACCCTCCTCTTGGCTGTCCGATAAACATGCTATTTTCCCCATACCTACAATTCCCAAAATGCCAACAACCTAACATTAGCCATGGACAACTGTTGGTCATATGCAACTATTGCATTCAGAAGCAATGGTATGGCAAGGGCATACTCCTTCTTCCTCTAGTTCAGTGACAATCTAAATATGGCTGCTCTTGATCACAAAACCTCTGATGAACTTAATTGCCACCAATAGATCTAATATGCAAGAGTAGAGAAATAGAATACCACAATCAAAATGCCCTTTTAGTGGCCAGCGAGGTAGCTCACACCTGTAATCCCAGCACTTCGGGAGGCCAAGGCAGGCAGATCACTTGAGGTCAGCAGTTACAGACCAGCTTGGCCAACATGGTGAAACGGCATTGCTACTAAAAATAAATTAGCCAGGTGTGGTGGTGTGCAACCGTAATCCCAGCTACTTGGGAGGGAGGCTGAGGCAGGAGAATCGCCTGAGCCTGGAAGGTGGAGGTTGCAGTGAGCCGAGATCCCACCACTGCACTGCAGCCTGGGCGACAGAGACTGTGTCTCAGAGAAAAAAAAAAAAAAGCCCATTTAGGAAAGGAAGGGTCACATCATTATCAGCCACCAGGTCCATTTCCACCCGGATCAGAATAAAAGAAATTACAGGCATAGAAAAAACGGCAATCAATTTACTGAGGTACCTCCTTGCTTAACCAGTCTGGACATGGGCCTAAGAGTATGTTCTAGAAAAGCAGTGATTCTCAAACTCAGTGCAGTTAGAATCACCTGAGGGGCTAGTAAGACCTGCAAAAACTCGGCAGGTCCATTCAAACGTCTGCATTAAGAGACTTCACCAAACATTAGCATGGTTTCTGGCAGTCTAAGGTTGAATCCCCGAGAAGACCCAACTCATTTTTTGTTTTGTTTTGGTTTCTGAGATGGAGTCTCACTCTACTGCCCAGGCTGGAGTGCAATGGCACAACCTCGGCTCACTGCAACCTCCACCTCCCAGGTTCGCGAGATTCTTGTGCCTCAAGCTCCCGAGTAGCTGGGATTACAGGTGTGCACTACCACACCCGAGTAATTTTTGTATTTTTAGTTGAGATGGGGTTTCCCCATGTTGGCCAGGCTGGTCTCGAACTCTGACCTCAAGTGATCCACCCGCCTCGGCCTCCCAAAGTGCTGGGATTAACAGGCATGAGCCACTGCGCGCAGCCCAAGCTCACTTTTGAATTCCCTGTCAGAAAAAGCTTTCAGTTCTAGTCCACACCTGAGGATAGGCCTCAGCTTCCCTTTTTTTTTTTTTCTTTTGAGACGGAGTCTCGGCTGAGCACAGTGGCTCACGCCTGTAATCCCAACACTTTGTGAGGCCGAGGTGGGTGCATCACCTGAGGTCGGGAGTTTGAGACCAGCCTGAGCAACATGGAGAAACCCCATATCTACTAAGAATACAAAATTAGCCGGATGTGATAGCACATGCCTGTAGTCCCAGCTACCCGGGAGGCCGAGACAGGAGAATCGCTTGAACCCGGGAGGCAGAGGTTGCCATGAGCCGAGATCGCGCCCTTGCACTCCAGACTGGGCAACAAGAGTGAAACTCCATCTCAAAATTTAAAGACAGAGTTGCCCAAGCTGGAGTGCAACGGTGCAATCTCGGCTCACTGCAACCTCCGCTGCCCGGGTTCAAACGATTCTCCCACCTCAGCCTCCCGAGTAGCTGGGATTACAGGCAGGCACCGCCAGGTCTGCATTTTTAGTAGAGATGGAGTTTCACTCTGTTGACCAGGCTGGTCTTTAACTCCTGACCTCAGGTAATCCACCCGCATGCTTTCCTTTCTTAAGGCATTTACTAAAAAAACGGATTAGAATTGTAAATCCTTCCTCTCTTCGAGATGTTTATGTGTTTCCTACAATTACAGAGTGTTTCTCAAGGGCCTGGAAGCCAGTCCTTTGAAATGAAATCATCAGAAAGGATAGGGCCTCGATCTCCCAGTCTCTGGGAGGATAAAAATCTAACTTTAGTAATTGCCAGGTAGCAGACACATCTGGCCTAATCACATTTATACTGGCAAACCCTGTGTTGTTTTTCACTGCCATGACTCTACTGAGTCCTGCTTGCGTTCCTTTCCTACTCCCTCATTTTCCCTCTAAAATGCCCAGTCACCTCTGCAAGTCAGAATGAAGCTCTCAGCTCTTTCCTCTTCTGTCAGTAGTTACTGAATAAAATCTGTCTTCACTGCTTTAACTAATGTTACTTAAACCACAGATTTCTGGCTTCACACCCAGAGTTTCTGATCCTGGAGGTCTGAGGTGAAGCCTGAAAATGTCCATTTCTAGTAGTTCGCAGGTAATGCTGATGTGCTTGCTCCGGAGACGTACTTTTGAGAATCACTGCTTGGCCGGGCACGGTGGCTCATGCCTGTAATCCCAGCACTTTGGAAGGCCAAGGCGGGTGGATCACCTGAAGTCAGCGGTTTGAAACCAGCCCGGCCAACGTGGTGAAACCCTGTCTCTACTAAAAATACAAAAAAATTAGCCAGCCATGGTGGGGTGTGCCTGTAATCCCAGCTACTCGGGAGGCTGAGGCAGGAGAATTGCTTGAACCTGGGAGGCAGAGGTTGTAGTGAGCTGAGATCATGCCATTGCACTCTAGCCTAGGCAACAAGAGTGAAACTCCATCTCAAAACAAAAAACAAACAAAAAACACAAAAATTAGCCGGGCGTGGTTGTGCATGCCTATAGTCCCAGCTACTCGGGAGGCTGAGGCAGAGGAATCTATTGATCGCTTGAACCCGGGAGGTTAAGGTTGTAATGAGCCGAGATTGCGCCATTGCGCTCCAGCCCGGGCAACAGGGCGAGACTGCATCTCGAAAAGAAAAAAAAAAGAAACAAAGAAAAAGAAAAAAGAAAAGAAAAGAGAATCACTGCTCTGGCTGATCAGTTATGGCCCCTATTCACAGATTTGATTTTCTAGTGATACAGCTTCCTTAAAACCTTATGTGACTGCCTGTTGGTTTCATTTGAGGGGACTCAGAATGCTAAAAACAAGGGCCAAGAATCTTGTCAAGCTAGGCTCTTTGAAGCTTCAGATCTACTAAAGGGAATTAGACTGGATCATCCTGTCGTGGCTTCTATTCATCATATTTAGGAGAACTGGAGAACAAGGAGTACTACTTAGGAGGCAGATAGAGATAACTTCATTCCAGTTGCTTTGATGCCAGTTTTCTAATTGGAGAAATCTTTGAGGTGAGATTGAGATTCTCCTGTAATTCAGCAAGGCCAATGAATATCTGACCCTCAGCAAATGCAGATCTCTTGATATAAGCAAAGGGGCGGCTGTTTTGAGTCACCAGAGCAATTAGCAACTGCTTCACTGTCACATAACACACAATGCCAACTTCCTTCCCATCA
>NW_016108078.1:438334-439627 GCF_001604975.1 Cebus imitator | reverse complement strand
AAGAAAAAATAAATAAATAAAATTAGTCAGGGGTAGTGGCATGTGCCTGTTGTCCCAAGCTACTCAGGAGGCTGAGGCTGAAGTCAAGGCGACAGTGAGCTGTGATGACACCACTGCATTATCTGGAATCTGAGACTTGAACCTAATGAAGACTCTATTTCTCATCTCTGCCCTTCTCTGAAAGTCTGCATTTTTTTCTCTCTTTCTGCAGACCATCATCTTTCACTTCTGTCCCTCTGGTGGGAAAACGGTTTGACAGCTTCCAAGCTTTAAACTTAAGAGAAAAGCTGGTATCTCTGGTTCCATTCCAAATTTCTATAAAATGAGATTTTGATTGCCCCAGGTTGGATTAGGTCCCCACCTCTGACCCAATAAGCTATGGGGCAGTTTTTGCCGTAACCTTATAAATGGGGGAAGGGGAGGGTCAATTCTCAGAAAAAAAGGGGCTGGGCAGACAGTCCCATAGGTGTCCATTATACTAAAAAACCTCTATTCCTTCCATCTTTCATCCCTTCAAGTCACTGCCGTCTCCTTTCACTGCTTGCTTTCAAGAGTTACCTATGTACGCTGCCTTACCATCTACTTATTCTTTGCCAGTCGGGCTTGTTCCATCTTCACTATTCTAAAATTTTTTTTTTATGGAGCTCAAAGCTTTTTTGCTTTTGCATCCTAATAGAGTGTTCTCCTATCTCATTCATCTTGATCACTCTTGGGTTCTGCACTTCTGCATTCTAACTCTGCCTGCCATTATTTCCCACCTTCCAGTAAGTTCCAGGCCAGATCTGGCTACAACTCATTTCAGATACTGTTTTCTGCTCTATTCCTGCTGAAAGAGTAGGCCGGCCCTAAAAGCCAGAAAGAAGACAGGAACTGCGTCGGTTTCATCTCAGTATGTTGAAAATACATTTTTCAAGATTATGACTCTGTACATCTGAAATTAGAGCCCTTGCAACTGTTTAGAAAAGCTCCTGGCAGACGAAAACACAATGAAGTTCGGAAACCAAAGGCCCTAACCATAGGACACAGTGGATGTGGGAGTACCAAAAAGATACAACTTGTAATTTGTGTTGGTAATTATCTCCTAGCCCAAAGAGATCCTGAAGGCAAGGATATTCGACTTTGTCTCTGCATTGCCTTAGGCAAGTAAATAATGTCAGTTTCATCTTTTGTTTTTTTTTTGAGACGCCCAGGCTGGAGTGCAGGAGTGGTGCAATTTCCGCTCACTGCAACCTCCGACTCTCTGGTTCAAGCAATTCTCGGGCCTCCGCCTCCGCACTCACCCCCACGCCCAGC
>NW_016108078.1:434688-438078 GCF_001604975.1 Cebus imitator | reverse complement strand
GAGATGGAGTCTTGCTCTGTTGCCAGACTGGAGTGCAGTGGCCCGATTTCGGCTCACTACAATCTCCGATTGCAAGCGATTCTCCTGCCTCAGCCTCCTGAGTAGCTGGGACTACAGGCATGCGCCACTACGCCCAGCTAATTTTTGTATTTTTAGTAGAGACGGGGTTTTACCATATTGGCTAGGCTGGTCTCGAACTCCTGACCTCGTGATCCACCCACCTCGGCCTCCCAAAGTGCTGGGATAACAAGCGTGAGCCACCGCGCCCAGCCCAGTTCTATCATTGTTAATTGGGAGCCACAGCTTTTTAAATAGTATCTTTTCCACTAAGGGGAAAACCCTCCCTCCCGGGGAGTTTTAGCTCACTTTAGCTTAATTCAGTCAATCCACTCTAACTTCCATTCCCATGATGCATCAATCCTTTCCCCAAACCTCTTCTTCCTGGAAAAAGCAGTAAATAACCTAAGCAACTCAGTAAGATGCAACGAGTTGGAGTGCAAATCCTAAACACTGATGGATCACGCCTCGCCTCCTGTGACCCTGTGAGCGCAAGGGCTGAGAAGGGTGGTAGCCTGGTTCCTCGACTACCTCCCAAAGCCATAGAGAAGACTACAACTACCAGGATGCCCCTCTCCCCGCTCCGCCCCTCCTCGCTCCCCTTCCTCCAGCTAGAAAGCGTGTACCACCGAGAAGACGACGCAACATGGCTCCCGGAGGTGGAAGAAAGAGGCTTCACCCCTTCTGAAGCTGGAGGAAGAGCGGCCGGAGAGGAGAAAAGAGAGAAGTGACTAGCTTTTATCCTCCCAGCCTCTCCCGAGTCCAGTCTGCCTTTCCCCTTCTCTGCACCCAAATCCAATTTGTGGTTTCCTCCCCTCCCCGCCCTCATTCCCTCGCTTCCTCACCCCTCCCCTCGGGAATCCTTTTCCCGTCCCCCCTTCGCCCCCCGCGGAGTGCGCACGCGCCCGCCCCCAGCTTCGCGCCCAGATCTTCGCCTAGCCTGCTCGCGCAGCTGCTATCTCATCTGCCCACCGACGAAGCATGGGTGTCCAGGGCTTCCAAGAGTTCCTGGAGAAGCGCTGTCCCGGGGCCGTGGTGCCCGTGGACCTCCTCAAACTCGCGCGCACGGTCTCGCGCCAGCAGCAGCAGCAGCAGCACCTGCACCGCCAGCTGCCACCGACGGCAGCCCTGGCACCCGGGGCTCCACGCGCCGCCAGGGGCTCTGCGCCTCTGCAACCGCCGCTCCCGCCTGCCTTGGGTGCCTACTCCGGGGGCGCGGGGCCAACTCGGCACCAGCACCCCGCTCACCACTTCCACCATCACGGCCAGGCGCAGCCAGGGCTTCACCCTCCGCTGCCGCCGCCGCCCCCTCCGCTGCCCGGGGCCCGGGTGCTGGTGGACGCCGGCTCGGCGCTGCCGCGGCTTTACGGCGGCTACCAGACGGATTGGGTGTGTGGCGGCCAATGGAACGCCATGCTGGGCTACTTGTCAGCGCTGTGCCAGGCTTGTGCCTATCCTGGCGGCGACGGCCTGGAGCTCGTGGTCATGTTCCCCGGGGGCCTGGGCAAGGACCGGCTGGCTGAGTGGGGCCGTCGGTGCCAGGCCGAGCGGCAGACAGCGCAACTGATCGTGGGACACGTGGGCAACAAGGGCACCCCTCCACCGCGGGCCTGGTTCCTGCCACCGGCCTGCCTGAGCCACTGCGTGAGGCTAGCACTCATCCGCTTCCGGGTCAAGGTGAGGGAGGGGCCGGATCTTAAATAACACGCCCCACACCTATTCCCTCCCAACTAAACACCTAACCACCTACCCACTTACCCGCTACCCTGCTTCCCATCTACCCACCCACCCGCCCAGCAGCTAACCTACCTGCCTAACTATCCTCTACCATTTACCTCCCCCTTCATGCCACCCCCTACGGATTCACTCACCTACATGGCCATATCTCTACTCATATCATCCCAGTACCTCGCTTTAGCTTCCCTTATCCAATTGGCCTACGTCTAGGTTTGAGCAGAATCTAGGCAGAATTTCTTTTGTAGCCTCACCTTTCTCCTGCTGTTTTCTGCCTCAAGCTGAAATGCCTTTACCCTACTTTTTCCTGTTGACATCTCTCCCCTGTATCTCTTTCCAGCCTCACAGCAAATCACTTAAGCAGGTGTGCACTGAACACCTTCTACATTGTTTCTATCTTCACCCACTGTTGTTTTTTAACCCATCTGTCTATTCAGCCTTTTTCATTTCAACATGCATCTTCTTTCTCCTGCCTTAGTCTAAACACATAAACAAAAACCCACTGATTCAGTCACTGTTCAACAAGTATTAACGCACTGAGTGTAAGGGTTTAAAGTTATGTGAGACACTGGTCATACCCTTGGAAAGTCAGATGTATACACATGAAACATTTAATTGTATCAATGTGTATGTGATTATGCCTTATGGTCCAGACAGTAAGTACAGTTCCTGTTTTCTGTATGTGGGGGTGGTGGGATATCTTTGGACTAAAGTGGTCAGGGGAGGCTTCCCTGAAGAAGTCGGACCTCACCTGTGTCTTCAAAGATGGATTGGATTTGAATGAGTCACAAGCTTGGGAGGAGGTTGCTTTAAGTGGGAGGAAGAAAATGAGCAGAAGCAAAAAGGAATATCAAGTGTACAAAGCCCCATAGGCAGTTAAGTCCAATCTGCATGTAGTTGGGTCAATGCATATGGGGCCTGGGGAACAGCTTGGCAGCATCCCCAGTTCTTGGCACCACTGCTATTGCTCTGTTGCTTTCCCATACTCTTAGGTTTCAAGTTCCTACGTGTAGAGAATAGCAAGGCTTGAGAAGTAAAGGAGGTGAGCAGGAAGAAGAATAAGAAAAGTAGTACAGGGTTGGGTAGAATGAAACCGCAAACCTATTTCCCCAACCAAGGTTCTTGGGGGTTGTCCTTACAGTTAGACACAACAGGGGATTGTGGGAATCAGTAAAGAAGTGTCGGCTGCAGTGATGAAAGAAATTTTAGCTCAGAGACTAAAAGACCTAGAGAAGCTTGCAGTGGTTATAGAGCTTGTGGCTGTAGTCCAGTCATGCTAGACTCGTTTTCAGCATCAAATCTGCCTAGAGTGGCTAGATTATAGTTGTTTTAATTTAAACAAATCCAATTGTGAGCTATCTCAAACATACAAGGTAAAAAAAAGAAAAATAGACCCTTTTGCTTGCTCTTCTGACTGAACATTTTAAGGTAGATTCTTTGTTCATGGCTCTTCTTTCCACTCTGTTTTCACTGCTGCCACGCAGGCTTTTAAGGACTTTTAACTCGTTGTTATTAACCTGGTTGCTGGCAATAGTGACCACATTGATGGAATATTTTATTATGCGTCAGGTACTATGTGCTGCTTTTTTTTTTTTTTTT
>NW_016108078.1:431895-434538 GCF_001604975.1 Cebus imitator | reverse complement strand
GTAGAGACGGGGTTTCACCATGTTGACCAGGATGGTCTCGATCTCTTGACCTCGTGATGCACCCGCCTCGGCCTCCCAAAGTGCTGGGATTACAGGCTTGAGCCACCGCGCCCGGCACTATGTGCTGCTTAAAAAAAAATTAACTCATTTGATCCTCACAATAACCTATGAAGCAGTATTATCCGTTTTCCAAATGAGGAAACTGAGGCATGGGCTTTGAAGCTTGCCCAAAGTCACGCAGAGATAAAAGTAGCAGGACTGAGATTTCTGCCTATGTGGTTTTTCTCCAGAGCTCATACTCTAAACAACAGTGCTGCTCTAAAATGAATCATTCTAAAGTGCCACTCTGATTAGATCATTTCCGCACTCAGCCAAACTCTTCCTTGGCTCCTGGGTATAGATGGTTCAGGTCATTCACTTATTCTTTTATTGAGTGCTTGCTGTAGGCAGAGGTGAATAAGGACATCCTGTCCTCAAGGAGGGCAAGGTTTAGTGAAAGAGAATAAATGGCAGATATGCTGGGCTAATTGCAAATGATGATAAATGTGGCCCCCTTGGGGGCATGGTTAATTCTGAGCAAGGGAGTGAAAGTTGGGGAAGGCTTCACCGATTGGTGCTAAGCCAGGAAGAGGGCTGAAGATAGTTCAGATAGTGGACAAGGGTGTGGATACTCAAATAGCCAGTTGTGAGCTCCGAATAGATTTTGATTGGAGGTTGGCAGGAGGGTTGAACACTGAGTATGGTTTGTGGTTTCCAAAGTTTTTTGTTTATATACCCCATCAGGCGAAATCTTTTGAGAAGCAGCCCTTTGTATGTTTTTGTCATACTTCGCCACAGTCTCATTTTTAAAATCCTAGCAGTTAATAAAAAAGATGGATTGTCTTGATGGATATGTGATAAATATGGTATAGTAAAAATGGTAGAATCTCAGTCATGGGTATTCAGATGTTCACTGTAAAATTATTTCAATTTGCCATATGTTTCAAGTTTTTCATAATAAAATGTTGGGGGAAAATTCCCAGGAGTCCTCTTCAGTCCTTAGAACCACTCTTGAGGAATATATAACTCTTAGTCCCTGTGCTAGATTATAACAAACTCTGAGCTTTTCGTATTTTCCATAATGTCCTCAGTACTTTTGAGTGCAGGGTACATTGTTTTTTTCCATAATGAATAGGTCAATGATCCTAAGAGAATGGATTGTAGGAATGACTTTCTAAAAGAGGATAGTGTGGTTCTTGATAGAATGGATTTAAGACCAGCTCCAAAATTGCATATCTAAAGTATCTATCGATGTTATCAATGAGTGAAGTTCTCTCCTGGTTCTGGTCAGTAAGTTTTTTGTTGTTATTGGAGTGATGAAGAACTTCCTGGATTATATCATAGACTGGAAAGGTATTGATTAATAACAGATTGTGGTTTCCTTTTTCAGAGGAGTGTTCTACTGTGTTGAAGGTGGGAAATTTTCACTTGAATGATCTGCATGCCTACTATTTTTTTTGACTGAATGTCAGTGCCTCAGAACAAAACCCACTACTGTCTGTCTCCCCTCTTTGGTTTCTGTTCTTCAGGCCAGACCACAAGATGGGCCTTTATTCCCAGTCTCATTTTCATTTGTGATACAGAAAATGGAGGTAGAAGGATGAAATAATAGATAAGTTGCTGGGTTGTCTGTTTAGCTTTAGACAACTTTGGACTTAACCATGAAAAGATCCAGTGTATATTGTTGGGATGAATTTTATCATTTGGCTGGTTTCATTATATGCTCTTCAAACCTTTGTAAATGATAATCGGTAGAAGGAAAATTAAGTAAACCCACAAATTGCTTCCTGATTGCTTCCTAAGGGTCTGAGAAACAGAGCAACCTAAAGCAGTTTTAGATTGTGATTCAAGAGATGATTTAGGGTAATTAAGGGAATGAATGCTTTGTTTTAATGGTTACTGTGTAATTAGAAAAAAAAGATCATCACATCAAACTCTCCATTTCACAGCTGTACCTTTTTAGAATGGGTATGATTACATAAAATGAGTTGATTTAAAGAAAGATATTAAGTTGTGGTACTTGGATATGGCAGAAATCATGTTGGTGGCATATGAATAACTAGACTTTGAGAACAGATACCATTTTGTGCTTTGGCTCTCTAGAATACGATAAAGCAATGGCTGCTATGCTTTCTGATTGTTTAGTTACCCCTTAGTCATAGACGTTCTGAAAAGTCAATGACTTTTCCAGATGCTCTCATGGTTGGAAAATAATCAAAGTAGTAATTACTTCTTAGGCAACAAGTTGTATATTAAATGCTTTAAAAATTTCTCATTTATTTCCTGGGATACAGAGTTTCAAGAAAAAAACAATCTCGTTTAGGCTGGGCGTGGTGGCTCACGCCTGTAATCCCAGCACTTTGGGAGGCTGAGGCGGGTGGATCACGAGGTCAGGAATTCGAGACCAGCCTGACCAACATGGGGAAACCCCATCTCTACTAAAAATGCAGAAATTAGCTGGGCATGTTGGCATGCGCCTGTAATCCCAGCTGCTCAGGAGGCTAAGGCAGGAGAATCGCTTGAACCTGGGAGGTGGAGGTTGCAATGAGCCAAGATTGCCCCACTGCACTCCAGCTGGGCGACAGAGGGAGACTCCATCTGAAA
>NW_016108078.1:429230-430995 GCF_001604975.1 Cebus imitator | reverse complement strand
ACCATGTTGACCAGGATGGTCTCGATCTCTTGACCTCGTGATCCACCCGCCTCGGCCTCCCAAAGTGCTGGGATTACAGGCTTGAGCCACTGTGCCCGGCCTTCCCCTTTATTTTCTAATTCCTTCGGGCCATTATCTTTATCTCCTTTCTTCCCTATTCACCATTCTTGAAAATGAAGATTGTATTAATTCCCATTTCCTAGCCTAGTGTCACTCTATATCTGATGTCACCACTCTGAAGCTGCTGCATGCGTCTCCATTCTTAACCTTTCTAGGTCCTCTTTAAGATAATTAATATCATCAAACTATTCTATTCTTGAACTATCCTCCTTGGATTTCATAATCCAACACACTTCTGATTCTCCTTGTAACCCTCTAGTTCTTTCTTCTCTTTTCCTTATTCCTCCTCTGCCTGCTTTAAATGTTGCCTTCGAGGCTTCTGTCCTAGTCATACTCTTCTACTTTTGTTTCCTGAGCAATCTCATCCATTGTTGTGGCTTTAAGTACTAATTAAATTCTGATAAATCCTATTGCTCTATCTCTACCCTTCACCTCTCGTGAAATTTCAGCACATCTTTTCAGCTCTCTACTACTTGGTATCTTTTAGGTCACTTAAACTAAAATATACCCAAAATGGAACTCATTATGTTTCCCCAAAACTTGTTCTACTTCTGGTATTCTCTTTTTCTGTGAATGGTGTCTTTCATCAGATTCAAACCAGAAGCCGTGGAGTCCTCAATTCTTCACTGTTCTGTCACTTGCCACCTTTACTTGGTCATCGGATCTTTTGAGCTCTACGTCAGAAATGTCTCCTGAGTCCGGCTACTTCTGTCTGTTTCCACCCCCACTGCTTTAGTTCAGGCTGCCAAAATTTCTTATCTGTACCAAGAAGACAGTGTCAACTTGTTCCTTTACCATAACACTCTCTGGACTCCATCTGCCATATTGCTGCCAGTGACACCATTCTGAAAACAAAAGTTGACACTGTTATATGCCCAAAGATGTATTTGCCTATCCTACCAAGTCCAAACTTCTCAGCATGGCAGATGATGCCCTTCACAATCTGATCCCAAACTCTCTTCAGACTTATACCTGGTGCTAACCTCTGCCCACCCCTGTTCCAACCATTCTGTATTTTCTTAGTTTCCTAGATATACCATGTCTTCTCTCATAGTATTTTTCTTAAGTTTATCTTGATCTTTGCATAGCAAATTCTTCCTTATTCCTGCTCGAAAGTTATCACTATAGAATCTTTCCTAGCCAGCGTAAATGATGCCTTCCCTTTACAACCAGAGTACTCTGTTGTTACTGCTCTGATTTTTTTCTCTTTCATAGTATTTTCATATCACATAATTCTCTTTTAAATGAGTTCCAAAAAGGCAGAGATTTGCTCTAGGACTTGACGTATATAAAATGATGTTTACTGAGAGAGAGAGAGAGATTGGTTGATTTGCCTTTACAGGCCAGATAAGGAAGAATTTAGAATCAGTGCTATACAATGTTATATGTTAATTCCATCTAAATGAACTCAGATTGCAAACTGAATTGCCAAACTCCTGTTACCCAGTTTTGTAGCTGCTTATCAATGCATTTATAGAATATATTCCCCTTTGATGGTAGTAATAATAGCTACCACATAGGCTAGGTACCTCACCTATATTCATTATGTTATTTAATCCTCACAACCACCCATCAGGAGAGGTACTAATCTCTATTTTTTCCTCTACCCCTATGACAGATTAAGTATCTTTTTTTTTTTTTTTTT
>NW_016108078.1:423806-428846 GCF_001604975.1 Cebus imitator | reverse complement strand
TAGAGACGGGGTTTCACCATGTTGACCAGGATGGTCTTGATCTCTTGACCTCGTGATCCACCCACCTCGGCCTCCCAAAGTGCTGGGATTACAGGCTTGAGCCACCGCACCTGGCCAATTTTTATATTTTTATTAGAGATGGGGTTTCACCATGTTGGCCTGGCTGGTCTCGAACTCCTGACCTCAGGTGATCCACTCGCCTCAGCCTCCCAAAGTGCTGGGATTACAGGCGTGAGCCACCACACATGGACTAAATCTCTATTTTTTATAGAGAAAAAAAAACAAAACAGGCTTAGTGTAGTCACTGGCCTGCTTGCACTGCTAGAACGTGGTTGGACCCAGATTTGGACCTAAAGATATTTGACACCAAAATCTTTCATCTTCAACATATCTCAAAACAGTATAGTTGCATTTTTATTGTTACATTTTAATAACTTTTTCCAGAACAGTTTTTCTTATATTTAGCCTGTGTAGCATAATGGCTGACAACACAGGCCTTGGAGCCATACCGCCTAGGTTTAGATCCCTATTCGTCTAAGTACTCGTTATGTAAGCTTAGGCAAGTTACTTGCTCTGTGCCTCAGTTTAACAGTAATACCTACATCGCAAATTTTGTTTTGAGTGTTAAGTGATTTAACATAAGTAATACGCTTAGAACATTATATGACATGTAGTAAATACCATGTAACTGCCAGCTACTGTTATATTGACTAAAATATCTTGTAGCAGGGCATGGTGGAGCGCGCCTGTAGTCCCAGCTACTCGGGAGGCTGAGGCAAGAGGATTGCTTGAGCCTGGGAGGTTGAGGTTGCAGTGAGCTGAGATTGCACTACTGCACTGCAGCCTGGGCGACAGAGTAAGACCCTACAAAAAAAAATTATAAAATATCCCGTGTGCCTAGTAGGTTGGACACTAATCATCTCATGCTAAGCTTAGCGTGGCATGCCATGGCATGCCTTCATGATCTGCCTACCATTATCTAGCCTCATTTCACCCCATTTTTCTTATCAGGACAATGCTTTTCAGTTCAATTAACGTTTTTGAGCATCCGCTCTCTGCCAGACACTGTGCTAAGTACTATGAACAGTGGAATTCATTTACTCAGCCAATATTTATTGGACTCCTACTGTGTGCCAGGCAAAGTTCAAGATTGTGAGGATACAGCAGTGAATAAAACAGATTTCTGACCTCATGAAACTTGTATTCTAATGGAGAAGATAGACAACAAACAAGATAAATGGGCAAATATGTTTTGTGATGTAGGAAATGCTGTGGAGAAAATGAAGTAGGGAAATAAGGAGTGTTGAAGTCAGGGGTACAAAACATGGTACTCTACCCTTCCAGGAGCTCTAGTAGAGGAAAGTCCCCAGGATCATTTCTCTGGCCCTTATCATTAGGCCCAGGTACATAACGAGTAGACGTGGCAGAAACTAGGATTTGCATACCAGAAGCAAAACCCTTGCCCATTCATCTGTATTACATGAGGAAATTACAAAGGTTATGGCAAAGATGGCAAACTGGCAGCCCATAGGCCAGATGTGGCTCATGAATCTATTTTTGCATTGGCCCTCACATTTTTTTCCTTTTCTTTTTGAAAGAACTTCGTTTATTTTCATTGATCAATAGTGTTCACCAGGATCTGAAATCAAATAATGCACTTGGACTGAATATTAAGGCATCATCTGCTTGAATGAATTGAATGATTATCATTTCCTGCTGTCATTTAACTTGCATTATATGAGTACACTTCTTTTTTAACAAGTTTGAATTTGTTGCCAACTTTTAAAAATTGGGAAATGTTGCAAAAAAGTCTCTTTCCAACTACTCCTGAAATATCAGATCTTCTGGCAATACTGGTTGACCCCTTTTGGTCAGCCACATGGTCTTCATTTATTGGTTTCTACAGCACCAAGTGTCTCCCTGCCACAGTGATGAAGTGCCACTTGTCACTTATGGTAGACATCTTCTACATTGGCTCCCAGTGATTCCCACCTCCTGGTATTCACACCCTTTTGTAATCTCCTCCCGCCTCTCTGTTTGTGGGCTGGACCTAGTGACTTGCTTCTGATGGGCAGACTACAACAAAAGTGATGGGATGTCACTTCCAAGATAAGGTTATAAAAAACGGTGACTTCCATCTTGTTTGCACTCTCTCTCTCTTTCTCTTTGGCTCTTCTTGCTTGATCACTCTGATGAAGCAAGCTGCCATGTTGTGAGCTGCCCTATGGAGAGGCCCACACGACAAGAAACTGGGGGAAGCCTCCAACCAACACTCAGTGAGGAACTGAGGCCCTCAGTCCAACTACAGCCCACAAGGAACTGAATTGCTGCCAACAACCATGTACGTGAGTGAGCTTGGAAGCGGATCCTTCCCCAGGCGAGCCTTGAGATGACTGCAGCCCTGGCTGGCACCTTGATTGAAACCTGTAAGAGACTTTGAGCCAGAGGACCCAGCTAAGCCATGCCTGCAAGATACTATGAGATAATAAATGTTGTTTTAAGCCACTAAGTTTGGGGGCTAATTTGTTACACAGAAATAGATAACTGAAACACCATTGATTGTTGTGCTTGTTCTTTTTAAATAACATTTTTGATGAACATGAAATTCACATATTTAAAGAATAGGAGAGAGCCTGTTTCTATGTGGAATTTATGAATTTTTATATACATCTAAATAAAATGTGTCTGTTGAAAGACTGCAATTTAAGATACCATTTAAAAGTAAACCATGGTAAGAAATATCAGTATATGGCCAGGCATGGTGGCTAATGCCTATAATCCCAACACTTTGGGAGGCCGAGGCGAGTGGATCACCTGAGGTTGGGAGTCCGAGACCAGCCTGACCAATATGGAGAAACCCTGTCTCGACTAAAAATACAGCCAGGCGTGGTGGCGCATACCTATATCCCAACTACTCAGGAGGCTGAGGCAGGAGAATCACTTGAACCCAGGAGGCGGAGGTTCTGGTGAGCCGAGATCACTCCAGCCTGGGCAACAAGAGTGAAACTCCGTCTCAAAAAACAAAGGAAAGAAATATCAGTATACAAATATGATGAGTGCTGAAATGAAAAGAACTTAAAAATGTACTTGGAATTTCAACAGGCTATATTTCTGGATACAGATAAAATAAGCGATACCACAAAAGGCAATTATGTATTAAATGAAATAATTGCCAGGGCTTGAAAGCCTTTTTTATGCAGTAGTTTTATAAAAGTGTTTGTTGAGTACAGCAGAAATTATGTTATAAACAAGCATTTGCACAAGTAGGAAATACTTTTGCTCAAGATGCCAAATATTGATGGCTAAACGTTCTTGGGACAGATTTAGTCAAAAAGGTAAATTATTCTTGGAGATTTAGATAGCAGCTGGTTACAGTATTTAAAAACTCTGTCCACGTAGCTATACATTTAGCTGTATACCTAGCCAGTGGTTCTCAAAGTATGGTCCTGGACCAACAGCACTGTACTATCTGGAAACATGTTGGAAATACGCATTCTCAGGCCCCTATCATCAGACCTACAGGAATCAGAAACTGGAGGGAAAGGTAGGGGAGCTTGTGGATCCATTTCAACAAGCCCTCCAGCTGATTCTGATACATGGTGAAGTTTGAGAGCCACTGCACTTAGGTATGATTCATGTGTTAAGAATCTGATGTAACCTAACTCTTGGACTCATCGCAGGTGCATCTGGAAATATCTGGATTTTGTGTGATGGAAAAAGTCTTGAGATTTTTAATACCAATTGGCCAAAATTAGTAAGTATGACTACAGATTGTGCTTCTGCAATAGTCTTAAAAACTGTTGGAACCAAGAAATTTGAAGCAGAAACTTTCCAGGGACCTAAACTTAAAGCCATTTCTGCTAAAAAGTTTAAAATGAATCAGTCAGATCAGGAACTAGTAATTAACATTGTGGTTTGCACCACAATTGAATACTTTGCTTGGTGAATTATTAAGTGCATGTTATAGAAATCTGCCCTATTACATGGAGTTTGATTGGCTTAGTTGAGGCATGGTACTCAAGATACTGAAAAAAGTGACTTGGCATCCAAAGGGCATTCACCACACCCGCAAAAATTGAAATAAAATATTTGGCTTGTTTGGTTGATTTTACAACTCATCTAGACACTATGAATGAAAACAGTGTTATTCAGAAATACCTTCACAAATGTATGGTTGTGCTTGCTTCCTAGCAAAGGCATAATTTTATGCCTTTGGGAAACTCATTTGGCAAGAGATAAACTGGCTGACTTTCCTTTGCTGAAATTGGTTTCCAAGAATTGAAAGTGATGGCCTGAATTACATTCCCACAGTTGTGGAGTTGTCTGTTGAATTCCAGAAAAGGTTCTCTGACATATTTGGTGAAAATGAACTAATATTGTTCAATTAGCCTTTCTCAGTGTTTAGCGTATGAAAGAAGAACTACAATGGAGATTCTGAATTACTGTGCCTTGGTACTGAAAATGAAGCATGATGTCATCGAAATGCTGAATTCTACAAATATCTTGGAAGTAGTTACCGAAATATAAAAAATACTATGCCAAACGTCTGTGTTTGGAAATGCCTACATTTCTAAATAGCTGTTTTCATTATGAAATAGGATCACATTAGTCACTTGAAGTAAAAGCATTCAAGGCTCAATTCTGTACTGTATGTTGTAACACAAAAATATGAGACCTAACATTGACCTCTTGGCACGTAAATATGTCAGGCCTCCAGCTCTAAGTCAAAGGAGAATAAACTACAAAAAAAAGTGTAATGATAAATTTTCCAGTTTTTCACTTATGTTTTTAATTTGAAATGTAAACTCCAGTATTTTGCATGTATATATTAACACCCACAGCTTAAATAAAAATTACATATCTGTGTGTGTGTTTTTTATTTTTAAACACAAGGTCTTGCTCTGTTGTCCAGGTTGGAGTGCAGTGGTGTGAACATGGGTCACTATAACCTTGAACTCCTCAAACAATTCTCCCACCTCAGCCTCCCCAGTAGCTAGGACTAGTGGCATGTGCTACCCCATGCAGCTAACTTTTTAAGTT
>NW_016108078.1:412436-423766 GCF_001604975.1 Cebus imitator | reverse complement strand
GGCCTTGCTGGGTTACTCAGGCTAATTTCAAAATCCTGGCCTCTCAAGCAGTCCTCCTGCCTCAGCCTCGCGAAGTGCTGGGATTAACCACCATGCCTGGCCAAAAATTACATTTCTGGAAGTTAATTTTTATTTACTCAGCCCCTTCATTCATGTTAGCTGCCCATCCCTGTAAGCATTTACAGCCCCTAGTCCGAGGTCTCTTAGAAATTTCTTGTGATCATTGTCTTTGCGTTTCATGTCCTCCTTTCTGAGGTAACCCAGAGGCTCCCTTGGATTCTCACTCTGTTACTCCTGAGGATACTTTTCATGTGACCTCTGACTTTTCAATCGTGTACATTCACTTTGGGCTGAACAAGTGCCTATTTTGGTATCTACTTGTATCAAATTATTTCTGAGGACCTTCAGACAATAGTGCATACAACAAACTTCATCTCTGCAGAACAGACTTTCATAACTACTTTTTCAGAGTCTGTGCCAGATATTTTATTATAAATTCTAAGTCTTAGACTTGGGTAGGAATTAGCTAAATCTCCATTTTGCAGATGAAGAAGCTAAGTGACTTGCCCATGACTTGTCCCAACAAACTGACCATAGGTTCACTGGATGCCAAAGCTCCTGCTGTGTACACTGATAACAAGTATCAAAGTACAGTTTCCAGCCTGTAGTTGTAACAGGTTTTTTTTAAATGCAAGTTTTTCCTTTTGTTCTTTAATGGAAAGTTTTATCTGCAGAAATGGGCTGGCTTCTGGCAGCCAAAGAGTAAGAATAGTAAAATTGGGCCGGGCACAGTAGCTCACGCCTGTAATCTTAGCACTTTGGGAGGCCGAGGTGGGTGGATCACCTGAGGTCAGGAGTTAAGAGAGCAGCTTGGCCAATGTGGTGAAACCCTCTCTCTACTAGAAATACAAAAATTAGCCAGGCGTGGTGGTGGGCACCTGTAATCTGAGCTACTAGGGAGGCTGAGGCAGGAAGATTGCTTGAACCTGGAGGTGGAGGTTGCAGTGAGCCGAGACCACGCCATTATACTGCAGCCTGGGTAACAAGAGCAACACTCCATTTCAGAACAAAAAAGAACAAGTACTAAAATTGGGTACTCACAAAATTAGTACCTTAATAGTGTACACTGAATGGTGGATCGGTATTCCACTACTTCTGGCTTGATTGCCGTATTCCATGGCAAAGACTACAATGTATGTGTGTGTAGATAATTGAAACTCCTACAGTTGAAAGGGAAGGCCACTTTATCAGTGTTTCCTGGAATTCGCTGGGGTTCCTGATAGCTTCTATTTTTTTTTTTTTATACATTATTCTTTAGCTTTGTGATTATCAGTCTGGTCTCTTAATGGTTGGTTGTTGAACTCCACAATGTAGTGATGCATATGTGCATCTACAGTAGTTTCAGTCTGTACTTCTTTAGTACTTGGACTTCAAGGTACGTGGCCTTCCAGTTGAAAGTCATTTGTATTTCTATTGCTGAACCAGACTTAACACATAATCCATCCCGCCCTCTTATCTTCTTATAAGGTGATGCTCCTTGTTATCTCTGATTTCTTTTTGCCTTGGTGAGAACAGGTAACGAAGATAGTCCACAGAACTCTGCCCACGTCAGTCACTAGTTTGGTGTATTTAGCATGGTAGAGGGACTTGAGGGAATATGGGACAAGCTGGAGGAAGTCAGGTACTACAGAGGTCAGAAAGCATTATTGCCTCTAGTTTGGAGTTACTTTAACAAGCATTTATTATACTATTTTTCCAGTCCAGGCGGAGTGCTGACATAATTCTGCCACTAATGGGCTTACAATCTAGTTGTGTTTTTTTTTTTATGCCCTTGCGTTTATTGTATGACTTGTGAGTTGATCTCAGGTTACTTTATGCCCGGTTTTCCAGTTCCCTTTGAGAAACAATGTACTTCATGGAAAGAGCATTATTTATTTTATTTTTGTAGAGACAGGGTCTCACTCTTGCTCAGATTGTGTGTAGTGCATGATCTTGGCTCACTACAGCCTCAACCTCCTGGGCCCAAATGATCCTCCCACCTCAGCCTCCTGAGTAGCTGAGACCACAGACATTTGCCATCATCCCTGGCTAATTTTTTAGACAATTTTTGGTAGAGATGGTATCTCACTGTGTTGCCCAGGCTGGAATCCTTGGCTCAGGCGACCCTCCTGCCTCTGCCTCTGCCTCCCAAAGTGCTGGGATTACAGGCGTGAGCCACCATGCCCAGCCCTGAAAGAGCGTTATTTTGAAGTCAGACCTAATTGATTCAAATCCAAGTACTGCCATATTGCTGTGTGATTTGGGGCAAGTTATTTAAGTTTTCCAAGCTTCTGTTTTCTCTGTTTAAATAAAGGAGATGGAGGGGGATGAATGATCTAATACCCATTTCACAGAGTTAGAAAGATAAATGAAATATGCCTAATCCAGTGTCTGTCTTGAAATATTAATCACTACAGTCAGTTCCATGAGCTCAGTTATACCTGGCTCTTGTTCACTTATCTGTCTCCATACCTAGATTGGCGCCTAGCATATGTCAGTGCCTGACTTAGTACATATTGGTTGAAAGTTGAAACAGTTCATTGGTTGCCTATTCTGTGCAAGTGGTGTTCTATGTTCTGGAGATAACAACAGTGAACAAAACAGATTTTTTAGATCTTAGCCTTCTGGAAGCTTACATTCTAGTGATTAATAACTCTTAGTTGTTTTTAATATCAAATACTCTTCAGATATTTCTGCAAGAGCCATAATATAAAATACATAAAATGGGGACTATGAGCTCAGGTCGAAGAGAAAGTAGGAACAGCAGGCCAGGTGTGGTGGCTCATGCGTGTAATCCCAGCACTTTGGGAAGCCAAGGTAAGCAGATTGCTTGTGTCCAGGAGTTTGAGACCAGCCTGGGCAACATAGCAAGACCCTGTCTCTACACAAAATCGAAATTTAACCAGGCATGGCGGTGCATACCTGTAGTCCCAGCTCTTAGGGGGGCTGCAGTGAGCCATGATCCTGCCACTGCATTCCAGCCTTGGTGACAAAATGATACCCTGCCTCAAAAAGCTAAAAATTTTAAAGAGTAGAAATACCAATCCTCTCTGGTTATTTGGTCCAGTCTCCACCTACCAAATTCTGGTTTGGGGAAGGACAGTATGAAACCCACTGCTTTACACTACCTGTGATTGGAAATGAGACATGTCTTCTCAGAGAGCTGTTTTCCCCGAGTTTTATAAATAGGTGTCACTTCCTCTCAAAAAGTATCACCCCACTGACTGTTTAGGTGCCTTTCCACGGTATTCCCATGGTACCTCTGCTCCATAACCTCGCACACATATTGTAAGTATCATGCTTTGTGCTGTCTGCATCTTGGCACTTAGTAGTCTCTCAACTCCTATTCACTGAACTGAACGTTGAACCAGCAATTAAAAGCTATAGATGGTGGTTCAGAATCTCAACTCTCACTTTCTTTAAAACTCAAATGCGGTATTTTTTCTGATCAGTTGTTTGAGTATGTTATAGCTGAATCTCTCCTAAATCGTTTTACTCTCCTGGAAAATTGCAAGATTAATGACTAAACGGGACCAATTTGAGCCAGGCGCTTACAGGTGGTAGCAATGATGATAAATGTGTAAATGGAGCCAGAGTGCTCACTGTTCTGATGGTAATTGTTGCTCTTTGCCCTGTCAGGATTGAATGCAGATTGGGAATAAATTGCCATGTTGACTAGATAAGTGTTTCTTAAACTTCATCACGAAAATCATCTGGGGTTCTTGTTAAAAACAGATTCCCAGCCTGACCCTAGACTTACTGAATCAGGTTACTCAGGGGAGGGGCTTGGAACAGTGATTATTTCCAAGAAATGAGGATAAAAGGACTATTACTTTTCATTGTACATGCTGCCATTTTTTTCTTTTGCCCTGAATATGTTCTGCTTTTATTCAGTTGTAATTTTATCTTTTGAATAACTTATAATTCATGGTACAAAACTTCAAAAGTTACAAAAGGATGTAGGATAAAATATATTCCACCCCTTTCCCAGCCACTAGGTTCTCCTCCCCAGAGGGGACCAATATTATCAGTTCGCTGTGTATTCTTTCAGAGATACTATGGATATAAAAATAAATATAGTTATACATTTCATATATATATACATGTTTTACATATATACATATTCTACACGAAAAATAACTTTTAAAAACAGCATACTATGCATAATATTCTGTACCTTGCACTTATTATTTACCATATATTGGTGATTTTTTCTATGTGTATAGAGTTTTGTCATTTTTTATGGCTTTACACTATACCATTGTACGTATACATTATGGTTTATTTAACTAGTACCCTTATTGATGGCCAATTAATTAGGTTGTTTCCAGTCTTCACCTATTACAAATAATGCTACAGTAAATATTTTGTGTTTGCAAAGGAATTGCTCACACTTAGGCACTTGCGTTGTTGTTCCAAGAGCTTTACGTGTCTGAAAGATAAATCCCTGAAAGCACAATTGCTGGGGCAAAGGATATGCACAGTTGTAATTTTGAAAGGTCTTGCCAAATTGCTCTCCCCAGAGTTTCTACCATTTATACCCTTACCAAGAATGTTTGCAAGTGCGTTTCCTTCACCAATACATTATTTGCTAATCTTGTAAATGAAATATCATGTTTCAGTATTATTTCAATTTTTTTTTTTTTTGAGATGGAGTCTTGCTCTGTTGTCCAGGGTAGAGTGCAGTGGTGTGATCTCGGCTCACTGCAACCTCTACCTCCCAGGTTCAAGCGATTCTCCTGCCTCAGCCTCCCAAGCAGCTGGGACTACAGGCATGTGCCACCATGCTCAGCTCATTTTTATATTTTTAGTAGAGACAGGGTTTCACCATATTGGCCAGGCTGGTCTTGAACTCCTGACCTTGTGACCTATCCACTTCGGCCTCCCAAAGTGCTGGGATTACAGGCCTGAGCCATCACTTCTGGCCTAATTTTATTTCTCTTATCACAAGTGAGTTTGATCATCTTATTATATGCTTAAGATCTATTTATTTCCTTTTTTGTAAAATGTTCTCTTGGGTTGTTGGGTTTTTTTCCCTTCTTATTAAGGAAATTAGTCCTCTGCACTATTTTGCAGTTTGTCATTTGTCTTTTGAGATTACTTACATTGGTTTTTCCCAAGCAGAAATGTTTGAGTTTTTTTCTTAAGTCATTTATACATTCATACTGTGGGAATGTTTGATTTTCATATAGTCCAAGAGTATTGGCCGTTTTCTGGGGGTGTTACTGGATTTGCTCATAAACTATCCCCATTCTGAGATTATATAAAGTTTCCCTCATGATGTCTTCTATTATCATTATTATTATTATTATTATTGGAAACAGAGTCTTGTTCTGTTGTCCAGGCTGGAGTGCAGTGGTGTGGTCTCGGCTCATTGCAACCTATACCTCCTGAGTTCATGCAGTTTTCCTGCCTCAGCCTCCCGAGTAGCTGGGATTATAGGCACCAGCCACAATGCCT
Source organism: Cebus imitator (assembly GCF_001604975.1). NCBI lineage: Eukaryota > Metazoa > Chordata > Mammalia > Primates > Cebidae > Cebus > Cebus imitator. Next base: position 418,267 of record NW_016108078.1, on the reverse strand, counting down.
GGCTAAATTTTGTATTTTTAGTAGAGAGAGGATTTTACCGTGTTGGCCAGGCTGGTCTTGAACTCCTGACCTCAAGTGATGTGCCCGCCTTGGCCTCCCAAAGTGCTGGGTTTCCATACATTGGCCACTGTGCCTAGCCTGTTATTTTTATGATTATACTAGTTAAAGTGTGAAGTATGAATCCATGTTTTTCTCCTCAAATGACTTTTCAGTTATCCCAACACAGTTAAATAGTCTATATTACTTTTCTTATCTAAAAAATGAGTTTTTTTTTTAAATGAGTTTTTTTAAACAAATAAACGGCATATAAATAAAGGGAAGGGGAGCTGCTACACATTAAAATTCTTAGGAGCCATATCAACCAAATACAGCATGTGTATTCTATTTGAATCAAATCCTGATTTGAACAAAGCAACCATCAAAAGACATTTTGGGGACAATCATGGAAAATAGAATAGGGACTGGATATTATGATATTAAGAAATTATTGTTAATTTTGTTGGGTGTAATCATGGTACTGTTATGTTACTTTAACTGTGAGAGTTAAATAATGAAGTATTTATGCGTGAAGTGATTTGATGTCTAGAATTGCTTTAAGATATGCCAGGAATGCGCAATAGCTTATCAAAAGATATTCAGCATCAGTAATCATCAGATAAATGCAAATCAAAACCATAATGAGATATCACCATGCAAATCAAGACCACAGTAAGATATCACCTCATACTCATTAGGATGGCTACTGTGAAAAGAACACACAGAAAATAAGTGTTGACAAGGTTGTGGAAAAATTGGAACCCTTATGTACTGTTGGTGAGATTGTAAAATGCTGCAGCTGCTATGGAAAACAGTATGGAGGTTCCTTAAAATATTAAAAATGAAACTACCATATAATTCAGCAATTTCACTTCAAATTGAAATTTCACTTGAAATTCTGAAACAATTGAAAGCAGGATCTCTAAGAGATATTTGCATACCCATGTTCAATACTATTCACAGTAGCCAAGAGTTGGAAACAACCCCAATGTCTATTGATGAATGAACGGATAAACAAAATGTATAGCATACAGTGGAATAATATTCAGCCTTAAAAAGGAAACAAATCCTGTCACATGCTACAAATGGATGAACACTTGAGGATATTATGTTAAGTGAAATAAGCCAGCCACAAAAGGACAAATTCCATATGATTCCACTTATATGAGGTATCTAAAGTAGTCAAATTCATACAAACAAAAATAGAATTGTGGTTACCAAGAACTAGGAGGAGGGAGAAAAGGGAGCTGTTATTTAATGGGTGTAGAATTTCAGATTGGCAGGATGAAAACATTCTGGAGATATGTTATACAACAATGTGAATATTCATAACACAACTGAACTGTACACTTAAAAACAGTAAAATGGTAAATTTTATGTGCTTTTTAGTCACAACAAAAAATACCAAAACACCATAAAAAGGAGGGGTCAAGATAGATGAAACAAGAATGACTTAATATTGATAACAATTGAAAATGGGTGATGCTTTCATGGCGGTTCATTACCTTTGTATGTTTAAAATTTTCCGTAATGAAGAGTTCTTAAGCCTTAGGGGAGCTTGGGATTTGTGAACAGAGCTGAGTTTGAATCCTAGCTCCACTTAAAAAAAATTGAGGTATAACACATATACCATAAAATTCAACATTTTAAGGTGTATAATTTAATGGTTTTTAGAATATTCATAGTGCTGTTCACCTATCACCACTAATTCCAGAAGATTTTTATAACCTCCAAGGGTAACCCAGCACCTACTAGTCTTATTCCCTATCCCCACAATCCCTGGCAACTACTAATTTATTTTTCCATCTCTTTGGATTTGCGTATTCTGAGCATTTCATATGAAAGAAGTCATACAATATATGGCCTTTTGTGTCTGGGTTGTTTCAGGTTAGCATTCTGTTCTCAAAGTTCATTGATGTAGCATAAATCAGTACTTCATTCCTTTTTATGGCCAAATATTTTCTTATATGGATATACCACATCCATTTCAGCTCATAAACATTTGGGTTACTTCCACTTTTTGGCTGCCATGAATAAGCCTGCTGTGAACTTTCATGTACAAGTTTTTGTATGAACATAGCTTTTCAGTTTTCTTCGGAATATACTTAGGGGTGGAATTGTTGGATCATATGATAACTTATGTTTAACCATTTCAGGACCTCTGAGACCATTTTCCAAAGTGATTGCACCATTTTACGTTCCCACTAACAATTTACAAGGATTCCAATTTCTCTGCATCCTTGCCAACACCCATTATTTTCCAATTTTTAGATTGTGGTTATCCTGGTGGGAGCCAACTTGTATCTCGTTGTATTTTTGTTGTTGTTGTTTTTGTTTGTTTGTTTGAGACGGAGTCTCGCTCTGTTACCAGGCTCGAGTGCAGTGGTGAGATCTTGGCTCAATGCAACCTCTGCCTCCTGGCTCAAGTGATTCTCCTGCCTTAGCCTTCCAAGTATTTGGGACTACAGGCACGTGCCACCACACCCAGCTAATTTTTTTATTTTTAGTAGAGATGGGGTTTTACCATGTTAGCCAGGATGGTCTTGATCTCTTGACCTTGTGATTCGCCTACCTTGGCCTCCCAAAGTGCTGGGATTACTGGTGTGAGCCACTGTGCCCGGTCTCACGGTGGTTTTGATGGACATTTCTGTAATGACCAATAATGTTGAGCAGCTTGTCATGTGCTTATTGGCTAGCTTCACTTTTTAGCTTTGTGACTTTGGTCAAGTTCTCCACCTCTGAGCCTCATCGATCACTTGTCTGTAAAATGAAGATAATAATGCCTCCTGAGGTTATTGCAGAGTTAGTGGATGTGAGGCAGGTTTGGAACAGTGCCTGATACATAGTAGATATTTAATTGATACCTAATACTACTTTGCTACTCGAGCTGTGGGTAGCTTGCAATCTAGTGATTTCACTACATCTGCTGTGAAGTTAAAAACTGAGATGATAGTGCCCTCTCATTTGCCAAAACTGTTTTTCTTTTTTTCTTTCCTTTTTTTTTTTTAAAGACAGGGTTTCTCCATGTTGGTGAGGCTGGTCTTGAACTCCTGACCTCAGGTGATCCACCCGCCTCAGCCTCCCAAAGTGCTGGGATTACAGGCGTGAGCCACCGTGCCCAGCCTGTTTTTCTTTTTAACACTCTCACTAGGCCTTTCTTTACTATTCTTTACCAGTCAAGTCCTGTTCTCTGTCCTTTCTAGTTGGAAGGACATGGTTAGGATCACGGAGATACAACCTGTGATAAGATAGAACCTGTGACCTTAAAACTTGAAGATGATGGTATTGTCAAATTAGTTCTGTGATCATGTCATCCATCTCTGTGCTATAGGAGTGAATTTGTCCAAGAGGTTTTAGGCCTGTGGACAGTATTCAGAACATTGGGAAAGAGAGGCAATAAGGCATTCTAGGCAGGGAAACCAAGTGAACCAAACCAAAGACAGGGAAGCAGGAGTCATCTTGGAAATGGGTAGTTAGGAAATTAGCCTGTTAGGAGAGGGGTATTGTGGAACAGTGAGAGATTTGTTGAGATTGTTATTCTATTGTTTTCCATTACCTACTCCAGAATATTTAGTGAAAGAAGTCCTACCTGGAATCACGAGACTTTTGTTCTAATCTTGTTTCGGCTGCAATTAGCTAGGTCAAGTAATTTATCCTCTCTAGACCTCAGTTGCCTATGTGATAAAATGAATAATTGGATTAGTTCGGTGATTCTTAATTGGGGGTGTGCATGAGAAACTATGGGAAGCTGTTTTGAAATAGAGGTGTTCAGATCACAATCAAGAAATTCTTCCAGGCAGGGTGCAGTGGCTCAGGTCTATAATCCCAGCACTTTGGGAGGCCAAAGCTGGCAGATCACCTGAGGTCAGGAGTTTGAGACCAGCATGGCCAACACGGTGAAACCCAGTCTCTACTAAAAATACAAAAATTAGCGAGGTGTGGTGGTGTGCGCCTGTAGTCCCAGCTACTCAGGAAGCTGAGGCAGGAGAATCGCTTGAACCCAGAAGGTGGAGGTTGAAGTGAGCACTCCAGTCTGGGTGGCAGAGTAAGACTCTGATTCAAAAAAACCAAAAAAATTATTTCAGCAGATCTGAGGTGAACTCAGGTTTGTATATTTTGAAAAAGATCTCCAGGTGGTTGTGATGTACATTCCTGGTGTTTTAAGAGCTACCAAATTGATTAAAAATCACTAGTCCATGGCTTTCTGGAGTTGAAATCACTTGAATGGTAGCATAATTAGCTTCAGACCAGCTAAAGATTAAGTGTTGTAGTGGAAAAGGTCTTTGGTGACACCAAGAGACTTTGGTGTCAGTGTGACCCAGGTTGCTGTTTCCTAGCTCTATAGCTCTGAGTATGGCATCTTACTTTTCTGAGCCTCAGTTTCCTCATCTGTAAAATGGGGCTTCTAATACCTGCATGGTGAGGTTGTGATGATGAGGGAGAAAATATCACACTTAACAACCGTGCCTGGTACAAGGTAAATAGATGCTCAACCAATGACTTGTATGAGTGGTATGCTGGAAGAAACTATTACCAGGGGACAGTATAAAAGTTTACTCCTACCTTGACACATCTGGAGTTACTCATATCTCTAGGCATAAATATGTTAAAATACTTTTTGGCTCCTTTGCTTGGATATCAAACAGATACCAACCTTGCTTCACTATCTGCTTACTGGTGTCTCTCCCCTTGTGTGTGACATGACTGGCAACTGTGATTAAACTCTTTTTCCATAGTCTAGCAAAAGTTTAATGCATTTAAACTCCTGTTAGACTCCAGAAAACTACCATTCCAACTTAAATGAAAAATAGTTGAGTTGAAAAAAATTATCAAGGTCCACAGGCTCTAGAGCCAAAATCTGGGCTTTGCTACTTGTAGCCATGTGAGCCTGGGGCTAATGATGTGTAAAATGGGGATAATAATAGTAGGTATGCCCTCAGAAGGTTGTTGTGTTAAATGAGTTAATGCACATAGTACATATTCAGTATCTGTTAGCCATTATTATTACTACTATGTACCAGGTCTTGTGTGGGAGCCAGGAATACAGAGGTAAATTCTCTCTGTGGTCAAGGAACTTAATCTGGTGGAGCCAGTATACAGATAATTTCAGTATACTTCAAGTACAGCAATAGAGGCATGTACAGGAAGAATACTTAACAGTTTACCTCTGTTACATAAAAAATAGTGCTCTCCAGGAAGAAGTCCAGTACAACAGAAAGTGTGCATTCTGGAGTCAGATCAGCCTGGATTTGAATCCTGTCTACCACTCACTCATGCAACTTTGCGGGCAGCCAATCTCTTGCAGCCTTACTTTCCCCATTTCTAAAATGGGGTAAAGTTTCTGACTTCTCTCTGTTGGAAGTGCAACTATTTAGGTGCCCTGCAATGTACAGTACTACTAAGGAAAAAAGCAAGGACTTTAAAAAAACTTAGATTTCTATGTCTATTTCTACATCAAAGCTTTTCATCCATATGTACCTTACTATGGTTATTCTAATGATGGGATAATATATATAAAGTACATACAGCACATAGATGCTGAGCAATAAATAATATCTTTTTTATCTTTCTAACAGAAGTCTAATGTTATTTTTTGAACTAAAAACTTAAGTAATATATACCTTGTTAATTTCAGTACTCTAATTTTGAAGTGCGTCAGGGCAAGTTTTACGAAAGGAGTTAAAAAAACATTGGCCGGGCGCGGTGGCTCAAGCCTGTAATCCCAGCACTTTGGGAGGCCGAGGCGGGTGGATCACAAGGTCAAGAGATCGAGACCATCCTGGTCAACATGGTGA
>NW_016108078.1:403313-412210 GCF_001604975.1 Cebus imitator | reverse complement strand
AAGAGTGAAACTCCGTCTCAAAAAAAAAAAAAAAAACACTGGGCATTTGAATGAACACATGTATAATGCTGTCTGTGTTTACAGTAATCAAGTTGCGGACTGGGAGAGTGGTTTTGTTTTGTTTTTTAAGAGTAGTCTCTTCTGGTTTGGCGCAGTGGCTTGTGCCTGTAATCCTAGCACTTTCAGAGGCTGAGGCGGGAGGATCACTTGAACTCTCAGGAGTTTGAGAGCCTGGGCAACAAAGTAAGATCTCATGTCTGCATTTTTTTTTTAGAGTAAAAAATTTTTAAACAATACTCTGTTCTGTCACGTGTAATCTCAAATTTCACCAAACTATAAAATTTAGTTGCTAAACCTCCTGACTTCTAACAATACAAATCAGCTTCTGTGGTATGACACGTTCTCTTCTTCCCTCCTAGGTCTTTCAGAGCCTTGAAGATCACCATTTGGAAGTGGTGGCGTTTTTCAGGGAAAATGGCTTTCATGGCCTTCTTGCCCATGACTCCGAGTATGCTCTCTACAATATTCCCTCTTACTACAGTTCCCATGCTCTGAAATTGAGCTGGAATGGGAAGAACCTCACTACCAACCAGTTCCTGATGCAAGAAGTGGCCAAGCAGCTGGGCCTGAAGAGGGTGAATTTTCCCATATTTGCTGCACTGCTAGGTAGGTCATCCACAGAAGAGAATGCAGTGATTGGTAATTTCCTCTTCGTGGGGTAAGAGATGAGGACTAAAGTGATTTAGCCTGTCATCATTAAATTTGTCTTCTTAAAGTCCTCATGCTAAACCCTGTGCTAGGGAGAACTCAGCATGGTTTTGGGTTTCTTGGTAGACCACACTAAAACTCCGCGTGTTTGGTTTGTGGGTTGCTACAGGTTATTCCAGAACATTATTTAGATTCCTGTAAACCTTATTTTGTTACATTTTATAACTCTTTTATGCTGAGTATTCTCAAGCTAAATGTTTTATTAACCCTAGACAACTTTGGTTCCCCACACAGAGCATCAGCATTTCTTCCCCAGTGTCTAAATTGAGATCAGAAAGACAAATTGTTGATTATGGTTTTCTCTTTGTTTCTTTTGCGCTAATATTTTATGAAAATTTCCAAATATACAGCAAAATTGAAAAAGAGTTTTGCAGTAAGAACCCTATATCTACCATTTATATTCTGCCGTTAACATTTTACTATAATTGCCATATCATGTATCTGTCCATTCCTCTACCCATCCATCAGTCTATCTCTTATTTTATTTATTTACCTATTTAGTTTTTTTTAGATGGAGTCTCGCCCTGTCACCCAGCCTGGAGTGCGGTGGTGCGATGTCAGCTCACTGCAGTCTCCACCTCCCGAGTTCAAGCGATTCTCTGGCCCAGCCTCCCGAGTAGCTAGGACTACAAGCACTCGACACCACGCCCAGCTAATTTTTGTATTTTTAGTAGAGACGGGGTTTCATCATATTGGCCAGGCTGATCTTGAACTCCTGACCTTGTGATCTGCCCACCTTGGCTTCCCAAAGTGCTAGGATTACAGGCGTGAGCCACCGTACCCAGCCTATTTTATTTTATTTTATTTTATTTTCAAGACAGAGTCTCGCTCTGTTGCCCAGGCTAGAGTATAGTAGCATGATCTCAGCTCACTGCAACTTTCACCTCCTGGGTTCAAGCGATTCTCCTGCCTCAGCCTCCCGAGTAGCTGGGATTACAGGCACCCACCACCATGCCCAGCTTATTTTTACATTTTTAGTAGAGACGGGGTTTCACCATGTTGGTCAGGCTGGTCTTGAATTCCTGACCTCAAGTAGTCTACCCACCTCAGCCTCCCAAAGTACAGAGAATAACAGGCATGAGCCACTGCGTCCAGCCCAATCTATCTCTTAAAGATGTATTTCAGAGTAAATTGCAGAGAGTTGATTATGTTTTGAATTTGTTTTTCAAGTACTTAGCACATGAAGGTTAATATCCTGTCTCAGATGTGACCTTTGCTCTGTGATCTCAAAGGACATGAGTTTGGATAATACAATGGGGTCAGCACAAGTTTTGGAATTAGGCCATTGGCAAATCACTGAAGTGACGTCTCCCTGGTTTCAGTTTCCTCATCTGTGAAATGTGGATAATAATACCTCATGGTTTTCTTCATAAAGTGAAATGAAATAAGCTGTACAAAATGCCCAGCACTTACTAGGCAGTTAGTAATTGGTGGCTGCTATTACAGCAGGCAACATGACTTAGGGGAGAAGTCATTAGCATGGGCTTTGGAGTTAGATTCCTAGCTTTTTATCTTGGTGTGTGTACCTATTGGCCACACCACATTGGGCCAAGTCACCAAACTTGTCCGAATCTCAGTTTCCTTATCTGTAAAATGGCAATGATATTACCATACATAGTCATTATAAAGATGATACATATAATACACATGAGACATATTAGGTAGCCAACACAGAGTTACTGTATCACATTAAGAATATAGACCTATGTGAATTATTTGATCATTTTCTCTCCCAGGACCCCTCTCATGGCCTGGAGGTTCTAAGAAAACATTTGTGCAGTCAATAAATGACAAATGTTCTTTATAGGTAACCACATCCTCCCAGATGAGGACCTGGCTGCTTTTCACTGGAGCCTTTTGGGACCAGAACATCCTCTTGCATCACTTAAGGTAATGTTCCCTATTTCTTGCCTATACAGATTCGGGGATATGAGATTTTGATTGGAGTTTTGATGGAATAATTGTCTTACATTAGATTTAAAATATTTCACATACATACAGAAGAAAAAAAAACTGGTTATGGCCAGGTGCGGTGGTTCACACCTGTAATCCCAGCACTTTGCGAGGCGGAGGCGGGTGAATCACATGTGGTCAGGAGTTCAGGAACAGTCTGGCCAACATGGTAAAACCCCATTTCTACTAAAAATACAAAAATTAGTCGAACATGATGGCAGGCACATGGAGTCCCAGCTACTCAGGAGACTGAGGCAGGAGAATTGCTTGATCCCAGGTGGCGGAGGTTGCAGTGAGCCAATATCACGCCACTGCACCCCAGCCTGGGCAACAAAGCGAGACTCCATCTAAAAAAATAAATAAATAAAAAAAATTGGTTATTATCAATACTGTTATTATCTCAAGAATTCATATAAATCTATAAAGAAATATACTAATATCCCAATAATGAAGTAATGAACAAAGGACATAAGCAGAAAATTTGAAGTAGAGAAAATACAATGACTAGATGTTCAGCCTCACTAATGATCAGACATGTAAATTAAATGTGATTTTTTTTTCTTTTTTTTTTTTTTATGGGGCCGTGACTCGTTTTTTTTGTTTTGTTTTTTGAGATAGATTCTCACTCTTTCACCCAGGTTGGAATGCAGTTGCGTGATCTCAGCTCACTGCAACCTCCACCTCCTGGGTTCAAGCGATTCTCATGCCTCAGCCACCCAAGTAGCTGGGATTACAGGCATATGCCATCACACCTGGCTAATTTTTTTTTTTTGAGACAGAGTCTTACTCTGTCACTCAGGCTGGAGTGTAGTGTTGCAATCTCAGCTCACCGCAACCTCAGCCTCCCAGGTTCAGGCGATCGTGCTGCCTCAGCCTCCTGGGTAGCCGGGATTACAGGCATGCACCACCACGCCCAGCTAATTTTTGTATTTTTAGTAGAGACAGGGTTTCACTGTGTTGGCCAGGCTGATCTTGAACTCCTGATCTCAAGTGATCTGCCCAGCTCGGCCTCCCAAAGTGCTGGGATTACAGGTATGAGTCACCGCACCCAGGCAGTGTGATTTTTTTTTTAACTTAACGGTTTAACAAATATTGAAAAATTAGTTTACTTACTATTATCAAAACTGTTGTGGCTGGGTGCGGTGGCTCATGCCTGTAATCCCAGCACTTTGGGAGGCCGAGGCTGGCGAATCACCTGAGGTCAGGAGTTTGAGACCAGCCTGGCCAACGTGGTGAAACTTAAAAAATACAAAACTTAGCCGAGTGTGATGGCACATGCCTGTAGTCTCAGCTACTCAGGAGGCTGAGGCAGGAGAATTGCTTGAACCCGGCAGGTGGAGGTTGCAGTGAGCCAAGATTGCACTACTGTACTCCAGCCTGGGTGACACAGTGAGACTCCGACTCAAGAAAAAAAAGACTGTTGGGAGACTGTTGTGATACCCATATACACTTTTGATGGTAGTGTAAGTTGGTGATTGTATTCTATTTCCTTTGTTCTTTCATGATCCTAAATGAATGTTTCATACCTTCTCTGTCTTCAAGCATCTAATACGTTCTCCTCACTTGGTCACCCTCAGTTCATGACCTCACTTCCTATTTTACTGACAGAATGGAAGCAATGGGAAGAAAACTTTGACAAGTTCTTACCTGCTCTTCACCTCAGCTACATGAAGGTGTTACCCGCTCTGTGCCCACGTTTTGCCTGCCTCCTATTAATTGTGCATGACCTGTCCATATCCCTAAGGCCAATCCCTCTACTTATACTAGATCCCATCTCTTTTTATTTATTAAAAATTTTTTTGACTGGGTGTGGTGGCTCATGCCTATAATCCCAGCACTTTGGGAGGCTGAGGTGGATGGATCACCTGAGGTCAGGAGTTTGAGACCAGCCTAGCCTAGCCAACATGGTGAAACCCTGTCTCTACCAAAAATAAGAAAATTAGCTGGGCGTGGTACCAGCTGCCTGTAATCCCAGCTACTCGGGAGGCTGAGGCATGAGAATCACTTGAACCCAGGAGGCGGAGGTTGCAGTGAGCCGAGATCATGCCACTGCACTCTGGCAACAAGAGCAAACCTCTGTCTCAAAAAAAAAATTTTTTTTTTAAAGACAGTGTCTTGCTATGCTCCCCAGGCTGAAGCGCAGTGGTGCAATCATAGCTCAAGTGATCAATCCTCCTGCCTAAACTTCCTGAGTACCTGGGACTGTCAGGCACAACTCCCATCTCCTTTGGCCAACTTAAGAGCATCGGTTCAGCAATTCTCCCCCTTTTCCTTCTACATCCTCGATTTTCCTCTTTTTCTTTTCTTTTTTTGCTCTTTCCCAGTTGGATAAGCATGCATTTATGAAGTTTACAGATAAAACTTTTATTTTTAAAAAAATCCCTGTTGACCTCACTCTCCTCACCCAAGCTACTGCTCTATATTTCTTCTTATAGAAAAGAAGAAATAGAAATAATTCTCTTTTTCTTCTGTGGAATAGCCCAGAGCTCCATTCTGGTTCCCTTCTGTTTTCTTTTCTGGTTTGTTTTTGAGTAAGGGTCTCATGTTGCCCAGGCTGGAGTGCAGGGGGGTGATCATGGCTCACTACAGCCTTGAATTCCTGTACTCAGTTGGTCCTCCTGCATCAGCTTCTTGAGTAGCTGGACTACAGGCACATACCATCACGACCAGCTAATTTTTTCTGTATTTTTTGTAGAGATGGGATCTTACCATGTTGCCCAAAGTGGTCTTAATCTCCTGGGCTCAAGCGATCCTCCCACCTCAGCCTCCCAAAGCGTTGGGATTATAGTCGTGAGCTACCATGCCCGGCCTCTTCTCTTTTCTGTCACTACATGTGATTGATTTCATATAGTCTTATGACTTTAAATGCCATCTGTCCATTGATGACTCCTAAGTTTTATGTCTTCAGCTCTGACCTCTCCCTTGAACTCCAGATTCTAATCTCCGCCTACTCAATATCTTCATTTACATGTCCAATAGGCATCTCAAAGTTATATGTTCAGGTAGAAATTTCTGATCATCTCCCTAAACCTGTCCCTCCCACAGCCTTCCTCATTTTTGTTGAGGGCAACTTCGTCCTTCTATTCTCTCTCTCTCTCTCTCTCTCTCTCTCTCTCCCTCCCTCTCTTACTCTCTTTCTCCCTTTCTTTTTGTTTTGTTTCTTTTCTTAATAGAGTCTCGCTCTGTTGCCCAGTTTGGAATGCAGTGGCACAATCTCAGCTCACTCTAACCTCCACCTCCCAGATTAAGCGATTCTCCTGCCTCAGCCTCTCCCGAGTAGCTGGGACTACAGGCGTGTGCCACCACATCCAAGTAATTTCTGTATTTTTAGTAGAGACGGGGTTTCACCATGTTGGCCAGGCTGGTCTCAAACTCCTAAGCTCAAGGGATCCACCTGCCTTGGCCTCCCAAAGTGCTGGAATTACAGGTGTGAGCCACTGCACTCGGCCCATCCTTCCATTTTCTCAGGCTAAAATCCTTGGGAGTCATCCTGACGTCCGCTCTCTCTACCATATCCCGCCTGCACCTTATTTGTCAGCAGATAGCATCAGCTCTCCCTTCAGAATATACCCACTTCTTACCATTTGCACTGCTACTACCCTGGCCAAGACAACATTATTTCTTGCCTGGATTATTATAATAGCTTACTAATTGTTGGTCTTCTACTTACACTCTTCCCTCCAGCTCCATTTTATTCTCAACATAACAGCAGAGTGATTCTTTAAAAAAAACTGAGATCCTGTCACTTCTCTATTCAGAATCCTTGGCTGGACACGGTGGCTCACACCTTTAATCCCAGCACTTTGGGAGGCTGAGGCGGGCGGATCACTTTAGGTCAGGAGTTCGAAACCAGCCTAGCCAACATGGTGAAACCTTGTCTCGACTAAAAATTAAAAAAAAGAAAATAGCCAGGTGTGGTAGTGCATGCCTGTAGCCCCAGAGATTTGGGAGGCTGAGGCAGGAGAATTGCTTGAAGCTGGGAGGCAGAGGTTGCAGTGAGCCGAGATCGTGCCGCTGTACTCCCTCCTGGGGGCAGAGTAAGAATCTGTCTCAAAAAAAAAATTCCTCCAATGGCTCTTCATGTCACTCCCCAATCCTTACCATGGCCTACAAAGCCCTATACTGCCTGCCCCGCTCTCATATCTCTGATCTCTTTCTTTCTTTTGCTCTTAGAACCTTTGCACTTATCATTCTCTCTACTTGGAATACTTTTTCTTCTTTCATAGCTATTTCTTCACTCCTGAAGGTTTTCTAAAATTTCATTCTCAATGAGGCTTTTCCTGATCACCCTACAAAAGATCATATGCACACACTTCTGCAGTAGGGATTGTCTAGAAAAAAATTATGTGCACACACATACTTGCATTCCCTAGCTGCTTCTCTACTCTTTTCTCCGCAGTACTTATCTACATCTAGTACACTATACATTTTTTTTTTTTTTTTNGTGGCTCATGCCCATAATCCCAGCACTTTGGGAGGCCGAGGCAGGCAGACTGTTTGAGGTCAGTAGTTCAAGACCAGCCTGGCCAACATGGTGAAACCCTGTCTCTACTAAAAATACCAAAATTAGCCGGGCATGGTGGTGGGTGCCTGTAATCCCAGCTACTTGGGAGGCTGAGGCAGGAGAATCTCTTGAACCCAGGAGGCAGAGGTTGCATTGAGCCAAGATTGTACTACTACACTCCAGCCTGGATGACAGAGGGAGACTCTGTCTCCAAATATATATATGTAAGCATCACAAAAACAGAAAAAATAATATATGGTAAATCACCATTGTAACATCTTCCAGATCCAGCAGTTAACCAATATTTTGCCACACATTCTGGGTTTTGTTGTTATTGCTAATGCTTTTTAAAGCAAATCCCTTTCACATTCTTCAGTATGCATCTCTTAAAATACTTGGGTGTTTTCTTACATAAGCATAATGACATTATGACTCCTGACAAAATTAATGCTGATTTCTTGGCATCATCTTAATATCCAGTCCATTTTCAGATGTTCCTGATTATCTTAAAATGGCCTCTTGTGATTAGTTCAAATCAGAATCCAAACATGGTCATTTCATTATAATATTACATTTAATAGCAGAAAAGCCAAAATGTCTCATAAAAGGAAGCCTGATGAATCATGACAGGTCATAAACAGTAGTTATCTCTGTAGGAAGATGGATGATATGCTTTTTTTTTTTTTTTTTTTTTGGGAGGGAGTTTTGCTCTTGTTTCCCAGGCTGGAGTGCAGTGGCACGATCTCAGCTCACTGAAACCTCCACCTCCCAGGTTCAAGCAATTCTCCTGCCTCAGCCTCCCGAGTCGCTGAAATTACAGGTGCCTGCCACCATGCCCGGTTAATTTTTGTATTTTTAGTAGATACGGGGTTTCACCATGTTGGCCAAGCCGGTCTCGAACTCCTGACCTCAGGTGATCCACCAGTCTCAGCCTCCCAAAGTGTTGGGATTACAGGCATGAGCCACTATGCCCAGCTTAAACTATACATTTTACTTATTTAGTTTGTTTAACTCCCCTCACCCTATCCCAAAACATCTATGCTAGAATTTAAGCACCCATGAGGGCAGAGATTTTTGTCTTGTTCACTGCTGTGTCCCTGGTGCCTAGGACAGTGCCTGGCACATAGTGGGCAGTAAATGTTTAAGGAATGAATAATAAAGCCTTTTGGCAAAACAATTTATAAAAATTCAAAGCCTGGCTGGGCATGGTGGCTCATGCCTGTAATCCCAACGCTTTGGGAGGCTGAGGCAGGTGGATCAACTGAGGTCAGGAGTTTGAGACTAGCCTGACCAACATGGAGAAAGTTTCATTGCTACTAAAAATACAAAATTGGCCAGGCATGGTGGCACATGCCTGCAACCCCAGCTACTTGGGAGGCTGAGGCAGGAGAATCGCTTGAACCTGGGAGGCGGAGGTTGCGGTAAGCCAAGATCATGCCATTGCACTCTGGCCTGGGAAACAAGCGGTGAAACTCTTTAAAGCCTTTAGGAAGTTTACAGCCTCTGCCTCAGTAATTACAGTTTGAGAAAACTTGTAATTAAGTAATTAGCAAGACATCAATCATACCTATAGTTTATGATAGCATTAAAAATGTTTACTGGCCGGGCACGGTGGCTCACACCTGTAATCCCAGCACTCTGGGAGGCCGAGGAGGGCGGATCACCTCAGGTC
>NW_016108078.1:393666-402292 GCF_001604975.1 Cebus imitator | reverse complement strand
AAAAAAAAAAAAAAAAAAAGCCCAGAACATTTATTACATGACCAACCATTGAAATTCTTAAAATGAACTGGATGCAATGACAGCTGCCCTTTTGGGCTTAGGTGTTACTCCTTCACAGAGTCCACGCCTGCGTTCACAGTATACAATTTTTAGGTACATTACATCAACTCTTGTGGTATTTTGTCTTTTAGCCTTAGCACTCCAGTTATACTTCGTTTTATCTTGGGAGGGTAACGGCATAGCGTGTACTTCTTAATGCGAGGCTTCCCAAATCAAGACATTCCCTTCGTCACCTCACTTCTACTTTCTGTTTTTCTTATTTATTTACTTATTATTTTGAGATGAGGTCTCACTCTGTCACCCAGGCTGGAGTGCAGTGGAACTATCTTGGCTCACTGTAACCTTCAACTCCCAGGTTCAACTGATTCTCATGCCTCAGCCTCCTGAGTAGCTGGGATTACAGGCGTGTGCCACCACACCCAACTGATTTTTTTTCAATTTTTCATAGACACAGGGTTTTACCATTGTTGGCAAGGCTAGTCTCAAACTCCTGACCTCAGATGATCCACCTACCTTGGCATCCCAAAGTGCTAGGATTACAGGCGTGAGCCACCACACCTGGCCTGTTTTTCTTTTTTAATTACATAGTTCTACACTTGACGTTTTAGAACAAATCATCCATATTTTCTGTATAAAGTATGAGAGGTTTTGTTTGTTTTTCATATGGATGTCAAATTGTTCCAGCACAGTTTGCTGAAAAGACTATCTTTCCCTCATTGAATCGCCTTTGCATTTTTGTTAAAAATCAATTGACCGTGTTGGTGTGGGTCTATTTCTGGACACTGTTCTGTTCAGTTGATCTATGTGTCTATTCTTTTACCAGTAATACATTATCTTGATTACTGTAGCTTTATAATAAGTCTTAAAATTGGTTAGTGATTCCACCACATTTATTTATTTATTTAGAGACAGGCTGGAGTGCAGTGGCACAAACATGGGTCACTGCAGCCTCAACCTCCTGGGCTCAAGTGATCCTGCTGCTTCAGCCTCCCAAGTAGCTAGTATTACAGGCGTGTGTCACCATGCCTGGCTAATTTTCAAATATTTTGTAGAGATAGGGTCCCACTATGTTACCCAGGCAAGAAATCCTGCTGTGATTTTTATTGGAATTTCATTAAATATATAGATGAATTTGGTGAGCCTTTGAACCTATGAATATTATTTGCCTACTTATTTAGGTCTTTGATTTTTTTTTCATCAGCTAAAAGTTTTATAGTTTTTAGCATACAACTTCTGTACATATAAAAATATTTATATTGGCCGTGTGCAGTGGCTCACACCTGTAATCCCAGCACTTTGGGATCCAGCGGATCACAAGGTCAGCAGTTCGAGACCAGCCTGGCCAACATGGTGAAACCCCGTCTCTACTAAAAATACAAAAATTACCCAGGCGTGGTAGCAGGTACCTGTAATCCCAGCTACTCAGGAGGCTGAGGCAGGAGAATCGCTTGAACCCGGGAGGCAGAGGTTGCAGTGAGCCGAGATCGCTCCACTACATTCCAGCCTCGGCAACAGAGTAAGACTCTGTCTCAAAAATATATAAATATATATATATTTATACTTAAGTATTTTATATTTGAGACACCTATTATAAAGGATATATATATATATATATATAGGTAGATATATATATATATATTTTGAGACGGAGTTTCGCTCTTGTTACCCAGGCTGGAGTGCAATGGCACAATCTCGACTCGCTGCAACCTCCGCCTCCTGGGTTCAAGCAATTCTCCTGCCTCAGCCTCCCAAGTAGCTGGGACTACAAGCGTGCAACAGCACGCCCAGCTAATTTTTTTGTATTTTCAGTAGAGACAGGGTTTTACCATGTAGACCAAGATGGTCTCGATCTCTTGACCTCGCGATCCACCCGCCTCGGCCTCCCAAAGTGCTGGGATTATAGGCTGAGCCACCGCATCCGGCCGATATTTTGTTTTTTAAATTTCTAATTGTTCATTGCTAATATAGAAACACAGTTGATTTTTGTGTGTTGACCTTGTATTCTATGATTTTTCCAAACTCACTTGTTAGTTCTAGGAGTTATTTGGTAGATTTCTTGGGATTTTCTGTGTAGGTGATTATATTGTCTATGAATAGTGACCATTTTATTTTATTTTCCTGTCTGTATGCCTTTTTCTTCTTGACTTACTGCACTGTCTCTGATTTCCAAATGATATGAATACAAATGCTAAGAATATGTATTCTTATCTTGTTCCTGATCTTTAGAGAAAGGATTCAGTCTTAAGTAGGATATTAGCTGTAGTTTTTGTGTATGTTATCAGGTTGAGGAAGTTATCTTCTATTCCTAGTTTCCTGGATGTTTTATAATGAATGGATGGTGTATTTTGGCAATTGCATTTTTCCACATATATTGATAGGATCATGTTGTATTTCTTTAGTCTATTAATATTTTGGATTGATTTTTGAATATTGAATCATCCTTATGTTCCTAGGATGTGATTGTAGTATATTAGTCGCTTTTTTATGTTGCTGGATTTGAATTGCTGGTATTTCATTGAGTATTTTTACATTTATTTTTATGAGAGATACTGGTCTATAATTTTTTTGTGCTGTCCTTGATCTGGTATTATTATCAAGATAATGCCAGACTTAATTAAATGAGTTGGCAAGAGCTCCTTCCTCTTCTGTTTTTGGAAGATATTTCAAAATCTCTTCCAAAAATAGAAGAGGAAAGAACTCTTGGTGTTATTTCTTCTTTAATTGTTTTGTAGAATTGGCCAGCAATGTGTCTGGCATGGATTTCTTTGAATTTATCATGTTTAAATCTTCTTGCATCTCTGTTTGTCTTTCACTCTCTCTCTCTTTCCTTCCCTCCCTCTCTCCCTTCCTTCCTTTCTTTTCTTTCTTTTCTTTTTTTAAGATGGAGTTTCACTCTTATTGCCCAGGCCAGAGTGCAACGGCGTGATCTCAGCTCACTATAACCTCCGCCTCCCAGGTTCAAGGGATTCTCCTGCCTCAGCCTCCCTAGTAGCTGGGATTATAGGCACCTGCCACCACACCTGGCTAATTTTTTGTATTCTTAGTAGAGAAGGGTATCACCATATTGACCAGCTGGTATCGAACTCCTGACCTCAGGTGATCTACCTGCCTTGGCTTCCCAAAGTGCTGGGATTGCAAGTGTGATCCACCATACCCAGCTGCTATTATTTCTTTCTTTCTTTCTTTCTTTTTTTTTTTTGAGATGGAGTCTTGCTCTGTCGCCCACGCTGGAGTGCAATGGTCTCAGCTCACTGCAACCTCCGCCTCCTAGGTTCAAGTGATTCTCTTCCCTCAGCCTCCCGAGTAGCTGGGATTACAGGTGCACGCCACCATGCCCAGCTAATTTTTGTATTTTTAGTAGAGACGGGGTTTCACCATGTTGGTCAGGCTGGTCTTGAACTCCTGACTTTGTGATCCACTCACCTCAGCCTCCCAAAGTGCTGGGATTACAGGTGTGAGCCACCGTGCCTGGCTATTATTTCTTAAAATTGATTCTCTGCTCTACATCTTTCTCCTTTCCTTACATGACTTCAATGACACCATTGTTAGGCCTTTTGGTATTATCCTATATATCCCTGAGACTGTTCTTTTTTTGTTAATTATTTTTCTCCCTGGATAATTTCTACTAATCTGTCATCAACTTCTCTGTGTCATTCCTCTGCCATCTCTATTCTCTAAAGTGTCAATCCGCTGATTTTTTTCTTCAATTTTGGTTATTGTAATTTTAAGTTCTATTTTTTAAAAAATCTTTTTTTGTAGATACTGGGTCTCACTACGTTGCCCAGGCTTGGTCTCAAACTCCTGGCCTCAAGCATTCCTCCTGCCATGGCCTCCCAAAGTGCTGGAATTATAAGTGTGAGCCATTTCCAATGGAAATTCTAAAATTTCCATTTGCTATGTTGCTGTGTTGCCTAGGCTAGAGTGCAGTGGTGTGATCTTGACTCGCTGCAACCTCCGCCTCCGAGTTTCAAGTGATCGTCACACCTCAGCCTCCCAAGTAGCTGGGACTACAGGTGTGTGCCACCATGCCTGACTTATTTATTTATGTATTTATTTTTGGTATTTTTAGTAAAGACAGGGTTGTGTTACTCCAAAAGATGGAATTTGGCCAGGTTGGTCTCAAACTCCTGACCTCAAGTGATCCACCCGCCTCAGCCTCCCAAAGGCAAGAGCCACTGGGCACCTTGCTTAGACTTTGTATCTTGTTTTTTCAAAAGCGTTATGATTACTTTCAACCATTTTTATAATAGCTTCTTTAAAGTCTTTGTTAGATAATTTCAACATAGATGTCATATAGGTATTGGCATCTGTTGATTGTCTTTTTCCGTAAAACATTAAATTTTTGCTGGTTCTGCCTATATCAAGTATTTTTGGATTATATCTTGGACATTTGGATTATTATTTTCTGAGACCCTTGCTCTTCTTTCAGTATTGTGGGGAATATTGATACATGTTCAGTATCCGTTATCCAAAATGCTTGGGACCAAAAGTGTTTTGGATTTTTGTTTTTTAAATTGTGGAATATTTTTCTTGTGCTTATTGGTTGAACATTCCTAATCCCCAAATCTGAAATCCAAAATACTCCCATTGGGCATTTCTTCTGAGCATCATGTTGGTGCTTGAAAAGTTTTGGATTTTGGAGCACTTGTTTTCAGGTTTTCAGATTAGGAAAATTCAACCTGTAGTTTAGTTTTTAGGAGACCATCAACCCATTTAGGTTTAGGCCACCAGTTCTCACCATTTTTCTGTGAGCTGTAGTTTCAATGTCAGAATTTATTTGGATCCATCCTGTATATATACCACCTAGTGGCCAGTCTGAGACTTGGGGTATGGTCTGTCTTTTAATTCAGATCTCAGATTCTGTAGGTTGCTGTTTAGTATCAGATCTATGCATGTGTAGCTCATGGGTGAGCACAAGAGTTGATAAACAACTTTATAGGGTGACTTCTTGAACTACTCCCTCTCTGTGATCTCTTCAGTACTTCTGGTTTATTGGACCCTTTTCAGTCCTTCTGCCCTAAAGTCAGGGTTTTCTTTCTTTCTTTAATTTTTATTTTTAAGAGATAGGGTCTCACTCTGTTGCTCAGGCAGAGTGCAGTGGCTATTCACAGGCGCGATCCCACTACTGATTAGCACAGGAATTTTGACCTGCTCTGTTTCTGACCTGGGCCGGTTCATCCCTCCTTAGGCAACCTGGTGGTCCCTCGCTTCCTGCAAAGTGACCATGTTGATGCTGAGCTTAGTGTGGACCCCCTGTAGGCATAGCACACTACAGCCCAAAACTCCTGGTGGCAAGCAATTCTCCCACCTCAGCCTCCGGAGTCGCTGGGACTACAGGCAAGCATCACCATGCCTGGCTAATTTTTGTATTTTTAGTAGACACGGGGTTTCGCCATGTTGACCAAGATGGTCTCGAACTCCTGGCTCGAGCAATCCACCTGCCTTGGCCTCCCAAAGTGCTGGGATTACAGGTGTGAGCCAACACGCTCGGCCAGAGTCAGGGTTTTAACTGTCCAACTCCACTATGTACTTTTTGTGACTAAGCCCAAGGCCAGGACCAAGCAGTAGGAGGGCAGAGAGAGAAAAAAAAGCATTGGCGACTAACCCCACCCTCTTGAGACTACTGCTCCTCTGATTGGAGAGGAAGGTTCCTGTCATTCACAGTTTCAGTTTCCTGCTATTTTCTCATTGCCACTGCCGCCACTAAAAGTTTGCTTTCAGCTGGCATGTAAGAAAGCAAAAAAAAAAAAAAAAGGAAGGAAAGTGGGAGATTTCTGTGCACTGAGTTTTTGGAGACCTCTCTCCTACTCCTCAGGCCAGAACAAAACTGGTTTCTCCTGGAGCTCTCTCTGTCCACATCAGTGGACACTTGTGGATTTTAAGCTACATGTGACCACTCTAGGGGATACTAGAAGAAAAAGAAATGCTGAACTCACTATTAGTTCAGTGGTACTTCGAATCCTGGTCTTCTTCCCTAATCTGCTTGGTACTGGTTATTTTTTTAGAGTCCTCAAATAGCTATCCCTGGTTTTTGGAATTACCTTTAGTAATTGGTTCTATCCCTGGTAGAGTGTGCTTACTTCATTTTATCCAGAACTGAAACCTGTATGAATTTTTTAAATGAATAAAGAGTAAAATCAAGTATTTGATTTGGGGGCATAATTTTCCAACAAAATTTTGTGATGGGACAGGGCACGGTGACTCATGCCTATAATCCCAGCACTTTGGGAGGCTGAGGCAGGCAGGTCACTTGAGGTCAGGAGTTAGAGAATAGCCTGGCCAACATGGTGAAGCCCCGTCTCTACCAAAAATGCAAAAATTAGCCAGGGGTGGTGGCAGGCGCCTGTAGTCCCAGCTACTCAGGAGGCTGAGGCAGAAGAATTCCTTGAACCCAAGAGACAGAGGTTACAGTGAGCTGAAATCATTCCATTGTACTCCAGCCTGGGTGACAGCGTGAGACTCTATCTTGAAAAAGAAATTGCAATAGTACAATCTAACATCTGTTACTTCACATATAACTTGCTAGCACAATCATAAAGAGGGGTGGTTTGTGTTTTTTTTTTTGAGAGAAAGTATACTTAGACTTTATTTTTTCCAAGGGATTACATTCTTTTGATATTCAAATCATTCTCTTTTCAAATGCCTTTCTTGCCGTTATCTTTTGTCATTCTCTCTTGAACTGTTACAACTGTACCAGATCCTCATTTGTCTGTGGCTTCTAGCATGAAGTAAGCAGTCCTCCATCATTTTCCTTGACTTTAGAAAATCCTGACCCTTATGACAGATTTGCTAATTTACTTCGATTTACATTATCCTTTCAACTGTTTGCATCAGACGGTTAGGAAGGGACTGACCCACAAAGAAATAACTTTCTTCTGGTAATTTCTTTGGTACGGAGAGATGTTAGCAAGTCATGCTGTGTAAGTAGTGAATGTTTTTAGCTTACAGCGTCATAAATTTTGGTATTTGGATAATGATTATTCTTAATTATGAGGACCCCCCTTTTAACTAAAAAGACCCCAAAAATTGGAAAATAGAGATGTCAATCCTAATTCCACTCTACTCTTGTTTATATGTATGTTTTGATAAGGTAGCTATCTCCCTGTAAAAAAATTTAACCTTTATTCACTTACTAATGTATCTTAGCCAGGCACAGTGGCTTACGCCTGTAATCCCAGCACTTTGGAAGGCCAAGGTGGGCGGCTCACCTGAGGTCAGGAGTTCAAGGTCAGCCTGACCAACATGGAGAAACCCTGTCTCTACTAAAAATACAGAATTAGCCAGACGTGGTGACGTTCGCCTGTAATCCCAGCTACTCGGGAGGCTGAGGCAGGAGAATTGCTTGAACCCAGGAGGCAGCGGTGGCAGTGAGCCGAGGTTGCACCATTGCACTCCAGCCTGGGCAACAAGAGCAAAACTCCATCTAAAAAGAAAAAAAAAAAGTATATATATATAACACCATTTTTCATTGTTGCTGTATAATTTTTACCAAATCATTTTTGATAGTCACAGAATTATGAGGAGAGCTCTCCTAAACAAACATATAAGAACTCTTAGATAATAATGTCAAGGTTAGGGATTCTACCTTACTACCTGTGCCTTTGTGGATCTCTAAAAGAAAGGGTATGACTTGCCAGGTGCGGTGACTCATGCCTATAATCCCAGCACTTTGGGAGGCTGGGGCAGGCAGATCACCTGAGGTTAGGAGTTCCAGACAAGCCTGGCCAACATGGTGAAACCCCATCTCTACTAAAAATACAAAATTAGCCGGGCGTGGTGGTTCATGCTTGTAATCCCAGCTACTTGGGAGGCTGAGGTAGGAGAATCGCTTGAACCTGGGAGGCGGAAGTTGCAGTGAGCAGAGGTCACGCCATTGCATTCCAGCCTGGGCAACAAGAGTGAAACTCTGTCTCAAAAATAAAGGGGATAAGACTTGATTATATATCATCACGGAGCAGCAAATACTGAGAAAGTTCTTTTATGTGTAAGGTCCTGTGGTAGGCACTAGGATATAAATGTGAGGAAACCATTCTGTGTCCTCACAGAACTTGAAGTTAAATGGGGAGGCAGAAGCGAGTAAGTAAGTACAGTAAAGAGAAAACACAGAGGAGGAGAGGGTAGTCCAGAAAGGTTTCATGAAAGTGATACCCCTTGAAGGAAGAGTAAGTATTTGCCTGTCAGGGCACAGGGCATAGTGGTACATTAAGGGAAGTACATGTAATTCAGTATATCAGGGGATAGGGTCACAGATCTCTACATATTGACATTGAATAGTCTGTAAGACATGTTGTTAAGTACAAAAAGCAAGATGAAAATAACATGATGATACTGTTTCACTTATGGAAAAAACAAAGCCATATTGGTGTCCATATATATGTGCGTGCATAAACACATAACATTGTTGAAAGTACATCTACCAAACTGGTAACATTATTCACTTCTGGAGAAGGGAGTGGGTGGAGAGGTAGAGCTACTGAGGGGACTCTACATATGGTTTGTGTTTTTGGCATCCCTTTTTCTTTCACCCCTGTCCCCGAGAACCCTTTTTTTTTTTTTTTTTTTTTTT
>NW_016108078.1:387347-391734 GCF_001604975.1 Cebus imitator | reverse complement strand
GAGTGTCGCTCTTGTTGCCCAGGCTGGAATGCAATGGTGTGATCTCGGCTCACTGCAACCTCTGCCACCCAGGTTCAAGCAATTCTCCTGCTTCAGTCTCCCAAGTAGCTGCGATTATAGACATGTGCCACTATGCCTAGCTAATTTTTGTATTTTTAGTAGAGACAGAGTTCCACCATGTTGGCCAGGCTGGTCTTGAACTTCTGGCCTCAGGTGAGCCCCGCCTGAGCCTCCCAGAGTGCTGACATTACAGGTGTGAGCCACTGTGCCCGGCCCTCCTTTACCTGAACTTTATATGTACTCCTTTTTTTTTCTTTGCTTGTCCTTCCTTCCTTCCTTCCTTCCTTCCTTCCTTCCTTCCTTCCCTCCCTCCCTCCCTCTTTCTTTCCTTCCCTCCTTCCCTTCCTTCTCTTCTTTTCCTTCCTTCTCTTCCTTTCCTTTTTCCTTTCCGTTCCGTTCCATTCCTTTCCTTTCTTTTTCTTTCTTGTTTCACTCTATTGCCCAGGCTGGAGTGCGGTGGCACAATTTCACTGCAGCCTTGACCTCCCAGGCTCAAGCAGTCCTCCCACCTCAGCCTCCCAAGTACCTGGAACTACAGGCACACGCCACCACACCCAGCTAATTTTTGTGTTTTTTGTAGAGATGGGGTTCTGCCATGTTACCCAAGCTGGTCTGAAATCCTGGGTGGAAGTGATCTGCCTGCCTCAGCCTCCCAAAGTACTGGGATTACAGGTGTGAGCCACCACACCCAGCTGATATGTACTCTTTTGTGTCTCCCTTCTTCAGTCAGTATAATATCTTTGAGACTTACACATATTATTGTGTATATCAATACTTTGTTCTTTTTATTACTGTATAGTATTCCATTGTATGAATATACCACAATTTATTTATTCTTCTATTGATATACATACAGAGTTGTTTCCAGTTTGGGGCTATTATGAATAAAGCAGTTAACATTCTTGTTCATGTCTTTTGGTGGATATACGTACTAGTTTCTCTTGGATAAATACTTAGAAGTAGGATTGCTGTATCATATGGTAAGTATAATTTAATTGTATTAGAAACTGCCAAATTGTTTTCCAAACTGTACCAGTGTATGCTCCCACCATCAGTGTACTGGAGTTCATTTATTTCATATCGTTGCCAGTGCTTGATATTGATAGTCCTTTATTTTAGCCATTCTGGTGGATATGTAGTGGTGTCATATTGTGGTTTTATATATGTTTAAGTGCCTTTGGTTTTAATGTTCATAACTTTTGAATCAATTTTATTTTTAGGATGTTTTCCTAAGAGCATAATCTGAAATCGAGAAAAAAAATTATATAGACAATATATACTCTTTGCTGTATATCTTATAAAAGCCAAATGTGAAAAACTACCTAACTGTTGGATATTAGGGAAGAGGTTACATAATTTATGACACATTCATAATGACAAAATATGCAGCCATTCAAAATTACTTAGATTAGATGATGATTATAATAAAAGCAAGATACAAAATTGTATAGAATAGACCAGCTATACCTCAACAAAAAAAATTATATAAAATAATATTGTAAGCCAGGCACAGTGGTTTATGCCTGTTATCCCAGGACTTTGGGAAGCTGAGGTGGGAGGATTGCTTGAAGCCGAGAGTTTGAAACCAGCCTGAGCAAAAATAAAAAGATTGGCTGGGCACGGTGGCTCATGCCTGTAATCCCAGCACTTTGGGAAGCCAAGGCGGGTGGATCACCTGAGGTCAGGAGTTAAAGGACCAGCCTGGCCAATGTAGTGAAACCCTATCTTTACTAAAAATACAAAACAGCCGGGAGTGGTGGCACACACTGTAATCCCAGCTACGTGGGAGGCTGAGGCAGGAGAATCACTTGAACCCGGGAGGTGGAGGTTGCAGTGAGCCAAGATGGCACCATTGAACTCCAGCCTGGGTGACAGAGTGAGACTCAGTCTCAAAAAATAATAATAATGATAATAATAAAATAATAGAATTAAAACTGTAAGGGAAGATACCAAAATATCTTTGGATGGTCCTACTATGTGATTTTTCCCTCTTACCCTAATGTATTTTTTGTAATAATCATGTAGTCATTTTAGAATAGCACAAAACATAAGTAAGCTTTTTTTAAGTATTCCATATTTTATGTTTCATAATGCTTTCTCCCTGCCTAATCTTTTCTGCCAAGCAAAAATTTGCTGTCTTAGGTTTCTTTAAATATTTGATTTCTGATCATTATTTTAACTCCCAAATTATAAATTGTATTAAAAAAACACTCTCATGTTGTTTCTTTTTCTGAAAATCTGATGTTCCAACATCCAGTCCAGGACAGAAGATAAAATAGAGCGATTCAAGAAAGCAGTTGAGTACTATTCAGTCACAACCAAACTCTCTTCACTGCCAGTGGGTCCCTCCTTTCTAGGTAAGGCTTCCATCTGACCCTAAGCTGCTCTATTCATAGGGGAAACTGAGTTGGTTTCTCAGGAACTCCAGAGCCAGAGTGGAATCACTCACTGGTGTTGTATCATCCTACAAGTCATCCCTTATCCCTGTTTGGTAGGCTTTCTCCTTTTGATTTCTATGTCATAAGAGACATAACATAAGAAGGGCCCTGGCCAGGTGTGGTGGCTCACACCTGTAATCCTGGCACTTTGGGAGGCCAAGGTGGGTGGATCACCTAAGGTCAGGAGTTCATGTCCAGCCTGGCCAACATGGGGAGACCCTGTCTCTACTAAAAATACCAAAAATTAGCCAAGCATGGCGGCAGGTGCCTATAATCCCAGCTACTCGGGAGGCTGAGGCAGGAGAATCCCTTGAACCCAGGAGGCGGAGGTTGCACTGAACTGAGATCATGCCATTGCACTCCAGCCTGGGCAACAAGAGTGAAGCTCCGTCTTAAAAAAAAAAAGTGGGGGGCCTGCTTTCTCAAATTTATAGATGGGGTGCAATGCCGTTTCCTTAGCTTGAGCTTCTTCTGATGCCAACCCCCATTCTGGCCTGGTATATGTAAAATAGCCCTGTCTTTGGGATCTGGCCTAAGTTGGAATTCCATCTCTGCTAATTACTAGCAAATGAACCTTGGCAAGTCACATTTGTATGAAATGTGGCTCATGATACCTACTTTATAAGATTCTTACCAGATGAAGTAATTTATGTCAGCTTTGCAGCATGGTGCATAGTAGCTGTTCAATAAATTATAACTTATTAATAACAATTTTTCAGGTGATATAGGGTGAGCAGAATATAACATGGTAGAATTATTAGAATTGACTGAAGAATTATTGGAATTGATTGAAGTATATATGTTTCTCTTGGCTTCAGGTTTTCGGAATAATAGGCTTGGCAATCCTCCCCCTCCACAAAATCAGGTGGGCGCCATTTCTACTGGAAAGCCAATGGTAAGCATCCTTTAGCCTGAGACCATTTATTAGCATTAGACTCAGGTTGCTTCCTGATTTTTATAATCTGAGGAGTTAGGGTAATTCAGTGTTACTAGACTTCAAGGCCATATATACCTATATTACCTTCTCAACTTAAGGCTGGAAGACTATGCAAAAAAAGTATCCAAATCAGTACCACTAGTCGTTGTGAAAGTGGATTAGCTAATATCAGAGAATAGTTCTAGGAGTCCTCAACTGTTCATTGTCCTGCCTGTGGAGCCTTCTGTTCATACGTCACTGTTAGAATCATTTCTCATTATTCTCACTAGGTACTTTGTATCTCAACAATCTCTGCTACTGGCAACATCCACTGTGTCACTCACAACTTCAGAGGGAGCCATCTTGGAGCCTTGTAAAATGTTAAATAGCTTTTCCGTCTGTTTTATCCTTTAGTTCTCTCACCAAGTGCCCCAGAAAGTGAAATATCCATCACCATTCCCAGTGGGACCCAACTCATCTCTTCTCTTCTCCTCCCATACTTTGGGGGAATCCCATGCTTTTTCTGAGGATCCCATGCTGCAGAACAGCCCCTTTGCCAATTGGGCTGTCTCTTATGACTCTTCTGCATCCCAGTTTCCCAATTACCTGCCTTCTAAAGCATCACCTCCTTTGGGACCAGACTCTTCCCAGTCCTCTTCCTCTGATGGTGATGAGCCAAATGGAGCTAGCACTGAGTAAGTATCTCTATAGACGCTTAGGGAAATAGATATCTGAGGTATCTGTATTATTTTACTTGTTAGATGGGTAGAGGGTATGGGGAAGTATAATTCCTGGCTTTCCTGGCTTTCCTCTGTAGTGTTTTGCTCTTAGGAAAGCAAAGTAGGAAAACTTTTTCTCTGCTTACCCACTTCATGCTTATTTGGCCCTGTGCAGATGGAAATTTTCAAACACCCAGGCCACTGAGGTAAAAGGCAGGATAGTAGCTGGTTAAGGAAGCCTTGGTGTGGATAGT
>NW_016108078.1:378509-386762 GCF_001604975.1 Cebus imitator | reverse complement strand
AAAAAAAAACTCTAAGTACGGCATCTTACAAGGTATAAAGGGTCCAGAGTGATTCCAATGACTTGATCGCTTTGGTTGGTGTCAGATGAAAGAAGCCAAGAAGTCCAGTGTTAACCCAGTGTCCTGACCTTCAAAGGGTTTGTCAGACTCCTTGGGTCCAGAACAGGCATCTTGAGTAGGAATATTTTTATCAGTCTCCCTTTTCTGTTTGACACTGTCTTTCTAAATTTTTTAGTCATATCACAGAATCACTTCCGCACCAGCCAGAGTGGGAAAATCCTAATCGTGACAGAGGGTCCTGGCCACAGCCTGTTGATACTGGAGTTTCAGAAGCGAGCCTAGGTGATGGCGAGCCCCACATCCCATCTCTGCTGTCTATGTCTACGAGGAACCACATGGATATCACCATTCCACCCTTACCTCCAGTAGCTCCAGAAGTCTTGAGAGTTGCTGAACACAGACACCGGAGGGGTCTTATGTACCCTTATATCTACCACGTCCTCACTAAGGTGAGGCAGCACATCAGCACTTACATCCCTGCTCTTAACACTGTATTTCCTACTTCCTAGGACTGTAAGTTACCAGAGAACATTCTGATCATTGGTATATGAAGTCAGAAAAAGGAGACCACATACGGTGGGCCCCTCATCATACTAAGGCCGTGGGTGAGGCCACACTAGCAGGAGTTGGGACTGTGTGGTAAATGAAGCCCCTAGAAGAGAAGTGTGATTGTGAGATTTTGAAGTAGATAATGCACCAAGTTGGTGGACTCTGGTTCTAGGGATGGACACAGTCTAAGAAGCATTATGCCCTTTTACTTATCTCTTTCTCTACCTGTGTAAAGCTGTTCCCCTCCTCCAGTCTTATACATACCCATCTCCCAGCAAAATGGCTAAGGTGGACATTCCCCATTACTTAGCTATAGTCAGTTATTGTTGAGACTTTATTTATTTTATTTTTTGAGACAGAGTCTCATTCTATTGCCCAACTGGAGTGCAAGGGTGCAATCTTGGCTCACTGCAACCTCCGCCTCCCAGGTTCAAGCAATTCTCCTGCCTCAGCCTCCTGAGTAGCTGGGATTATAGGCATGTGCCACCATGCCTGGCTAACTTTTGAATTTTTAGTACAAACAGTGTTTCACCATGTTGGCCAGGCTGGTCTCGAGCTCCTGACCTCAGGTGATCCACCCACCTCGGCCTCCCAAAGTGCTGAGATTACAGGCGTGAGCCACCGTGCCTGGCTGCTGAGACTTCAAAAATGAAATACAGAGGCGGGGCGCGGTGGCTCACGTCTGTAATCCCAGCACTTTGGGAGGTCGAGGTGGGCTTTTCACGAGGTTAGGAGTTTGAGACCAGCCTTACCAATATGGTGAAACCCCATCTGTACTAAAAATACAAAAGTTAGCCAGGTGTCATTACGGTATGTACCCGTAATCCCAGCTAGTCAGGAGGCTGAGGCAGGAGAATTAACTTGAACCAGGAGGCGGAGGTTGCAGTGAGCCGAGATTGCACCACTGCACTCCAGTTGGGCGACAGAGCAAGACTTCGTCTCAAAAAATAAAAATAAAAATGAAATTTATTTTTTAAGTTGACTGTGATGAGCTAAGCTTGTTACAGCTTCTTTTTAGTATGAAACGCTGTCTAAATACAAATAAAAAATTTAGCAGATAAGCCACAGAGGCTACAGTTTATCATTGGTTCTTCTCAGCTCAGTTCTAAACTTAAGGTAACTCATTTTTTTCTTTTCCCTGAACCTTTCTCTTGTTAGGGTGAAATTAAGATCCCCGTATGTATCGAGGATGAGTGTAACATGGAGCTGCCTCCAGCTGCTCTTTTATTCCGGTCAGCTCGTCAATATGTATATGGAGTTCTTTTTAGTCTGGCAGAGACACAGAGGAAAATGGAACGTTTGGCCATGCGACGGCGTCTGCCTGTGGAAGGTAAGTGTAGTTCTAGCCATGACAGTTCTCTCAGCACTTGACACAGAGCTATTATGTCTGTGCAGGCACATTGGGTACCTATTTAAGAAAATGCAACATTCAACAGAATACATATTGGTATTGGATATACATTAACTTAAGCCCCAATTCTGCAATTATTAAGCATTTAGAGTGACTACTCTTTATAGGAACCATGCTCGGCCAGGCATAGCAGCTCATACCTGTCATTCCAGCACTTTGGAAGGCCAACACAGGTGGATCACTTAAGCTCAGGAGTTCGAGACCAGCCTGGGCATCATGGCAAGACTCCATCACTATAAAAAATGCTAGGCAGGGCGCCTCATTCCTGTAATCCCAGCACTTTGTGGGGCGGACGCAGATGGATCTCTTGAGTCCACGAGCTCAAGGCCAGCCTGGGCACCATGGAGAAACTGCCTCTACTAAAAAGAGAAAAAATTAGTCAAGCAAGGTTGTGCGCAGCTGTAGTCTCAGCTACTTGTGGGGCTAAGATGGGAGAGCTGATTGAGTCTGGAAGGTGAAGGCTGTAGTGAGCCCTGATCATGTTACTGTACTCCAACCTGGGTGACAGAGTGAGACCCTGTCTCAAAAAATATATTGGCTGAGCATGGTGGCACATGCTTTTAGTACCAGCTACTTGTGGGACTGAGACAGGAAGATCACTTGACCCTGGGAGGTGGAGGCTGCAGTAAGCTATGATTGTGCCACTGCACTCCAACCTGGGTGACCCTGTCTCACACACAAAAAAGAGATAACCGTACTGAGTTTTGGGAACATAGAGCTGTATCTAGCAGTCTTTCTCTTCCACGAATTTTTTGTTTTGGAATTTGAACCTGTAGGTAGTTGGAGACATTGCCATATTTTAAACTACAGAGTGCCATAGTCAAATTAGTATGTTCAGGCCGGGCGTGGTGACTCACGCCTGTAATCCAAGCACTTGGAGGCCAAGGCGAGCAGATCACCTGAGGTCGGGAGTTCAAGACCAGCCTGACCAACATGGTGAAACCCCGTCTTTAAAAAAAAAAAAAAAAATTAGTATGTTCAAAAGACCATTTCTCTGTTTCTGGGAAGCTAGAGTAGATCAGATTTACTTTTCCTTAGTCCTCATGCTAAGTACAACTAAACGCCCAGGACATTATCCATAAAACAAGCACAAGACATTCTAGAAAGTAGAGATCCTGGGGCTTAAGGAATGACACAGTGGTGCAGTGGTGAGTTCCTGAATTTTCTTCTTGCCTCACATATCCCAGACTGGGTGTGGGGCAAACTGGCAGCCCAGAAATGTCAACAGCTGCAGACCAGTATAAGGCCCTCCCAAAACCTCCTTTCTCTGGCCAAAAGACCAGAAAGGAACAACCTAGCAACACAAAGATTTTTACATAATAACCTCTGTACTCTAGCAAGATACCACAGAAAAACTGTGGTCTACCCCCACCCCTACCAGCAAAGGCCAAATGAAGAGCCTAGACTTCCATAGTTACCCAGGCTGTAATGAGGTGTACCACCTGCTTTCCTTGGGAGGTGTCAGACAAGGTCAAGTGGGGAGCCAGGACTTCCACTTCCACCTGACAATGACACAGTGTCCCCCTTTACCCACCAGAGTAAGGTTTAAGTAAGATCCAGAGTCTTTTAAAATAATACCCAAAATATCCAGTTTTCAATTGAAAATCCTTCATCATACCTAGAACCAGAAAGATCTCAAATGCAGACCTCAAGATAAGAAAAGGAAATGAACATAGAGGTCGGGTGCAGTGGCTCATGCCTGTAATCCCAGCACTTTGAGAGGCTGAGGCAGGCGGATCACGAGGTCAGGAGTTCGAGACCAGCCTGGCCAGCATGGTGAAACCCCGTCTTTTCTTAAGATACAAAAAATTAGCCAGATGTGGTGGCGCGTTTCTGTAATCCTAGCTACTTGACAGGCTGAGGCTGGATAATTGCTTGAAGCCGTGAGGCGGAGTTTGCAGTGAGCTGAGATCGTGCCATTGCACTCCAGTCTGGGTGACAGGGTGAGACTCTGTCTCAAGAAAAAAAAAAGAAAGAAAAAGAAAATGAACATAGAGATGACAGAAGTTTGAATTATCTCACAAGGATTTTAAAACAGCCACCATAAAAATGCTTTGGTAAACAGTTATAAATGGGTTTGATGTTTGCATAGCAAAAGAAACAACAGAGTCAATAGCCTAAAGAATGGGAAAAAATATTTGCAAACTGCATTTGACAGAGGGCTAACACTCAGAATCTATAAGGATCTCAAACAACTCAAGAAAAAAGCAAACAATCCCATTAAAAAGTAGGCAAAGGACAAGAGCAGACATTTTACAAAAGAAGATGTACAAGTTACCAACAAATACATGAAAAAATACTCAGCATCACTAGTCATCAGAGAAATGCATATTAAAACCACAATGAGCTGGGTGCAGTGGCTCATGCCTGTAATCCCAGCGCTTTGGGAGGCTGAGGTGGGCAGATCACATGAGGCCAGGAGTTTGAAACTAGCCTGGCCACCATGAAGAAACCCCGTCTCTACTAAAAATACAAAAAATTAGCTGGGCACGGTGGCATGCACCTGTAATCCCTTCTACTCGAGGATGTGGGAAGGGGGTGGGAAGGAGAGCAGGGCTGAGGCACGAGAATTGCATGAGCCTGGGAGGTGGAGGTTGCAATGAACCAAGCCTAAAACCAACAGATGTTGGCAAGGATGCAGAGAAAAGGGAATGCTTATATACTCTTGGTGTGAATGTAAATTAGTGCAACCTTTATAGAAAATAATATAGAGATTTCTCAAAGAACTAAAAATGAACTACCATTCGATCTAGCAATCCCACTACTGGGTATACATTCAAAGGGAAAGAAATTATTATATCAAAAAAGATACCTGGGCCAAGCATGGTGGCTCACACGTATAATCTCAGTACTTAGGAGCCCCAGGTGGGAAGATGCTTGAGACCAGGAGTTTGACACCAGCCTGGGCAGCATAGTGAGACCCCATCACTAAAAAAAAAAAAAAATTATTTTGAATATGGCTGGGCATGGTGCACACTTGTAGTCCCAGCTATTCTGCAGGATTGCTTGCACCCAGGAGTTTGAGGCTGCAGTGGGCTATGATAGCTCCATTGCACTCCAGCCTGGATAACAGGGTAAGACCTCATCTCTTAAAAAGAAAATGCAGTACATAAAATCAACACTTCAGACCAATATCCTTCATCAATGTATGTTATGGATTGAGTGTTTCTGCCCCCCTCCACAATTCATATGTTGAAATCCTGACCCACAATGTGATGATATTAGGAGATGGGGCCTTTGGGGGGTAATAGGTCATGAGTGTGGAACCTTTGATGAATGAGATTAGTGCCCTTATAAAAGGAACCCCAGATAGCTCTTTCTACTCTCCACTATATGAACATACAATGAGAAGACAGCCATCTGCAAACCGGGAAGCAGGTCCTCACCGGATGTGTCTGCCAATATCTTGATCTTAGACTTCCAGCCTCAACAATCGTAATAAATCAATTTCTGTTATTTATAAGCCTCTCAGTATTTGGTACTTTGTTATGGCAGCCAAATTGACTAAGACAATATGAATGCAAAAATTCTTAACGAAATATTAGCCAGGGGAATTCAGCAATATATAAAAAGAATTACATGCCATGGCCAAGGCCGAGTAGGGTTTATTCCATTGTTATAAGCCTTGTTCAATATTTGAAAAATCAATAAATATAATCCACCAAATAAACAGGCTAAAGAAAAAAGATCATGATTATATCAATGGATACAGAGAAAGCATTTGACAAAATTCAACACTCACTCATGATAAGAACTATCAGGAAACTACAAGAATAGAGGGGAACTTCCTCAAGATAAAGAATATCTACAAAGAACCTACAGCTAACATACAGTCATTCCTTGCCATATGTGGGGGATTGGTTCCAGGACCCCCACATATACTAAAATTCGCTCATAATCAAGTCCCACAGTAGGCCCTGCAGAACCTGTGTGTACCAAAATTGGCCCTCTATATACGTGGGTTTGGCATCATGTGAATTCTGTATTTTCTGTCTGTGTTTGGTTGAAAAAAATTTGTGTGTGGACCTGTGTAGTTCAAACTTGTATTCAAGGATCAACTATACCTAGTGGTGAAAGATAATGTTTTTCCCCTAAAATCAGGAACAAGGCTAGGATGTGTGCTCTTTCCACTACTCTTCAACATAGTACTAGAAGTTTTAGCCAGTGCAGTAAGGCAAGAAAATGAAATGGAAGGCACAGACGTCAGTAAGGAAGAAATAAAACTGTAATTGCAGATGACATATAGTTATTCTATGTTGAAAATCACAAGGAATCTACAACAAAACTCCTGCAACTAATAAGTGGGTTTGTTAAGGTTGCAGGATACAAGATGAACATAAAAATTGACTACCTTTCTATATACTGACAATGAATATGTGGAACTGAAACAAAAAAATGCAGGACCATTTACAGTCCTTCCAGAGAAAATGAAATAAACATTTAACAAAAGGTATTCAAAATCTGTATGCTGAAAGTCACAAAACGCTGATGAAACAAATAAAAGATCTAAATAAATGGAGAGATACAGATGTTCATGAATTAGAAAACTCAACATAGTAAAGATGTCAGTTCTCCCCCAGTTGATAACAAAGGTTTGATGCAATTCCTGTCCAAATCCCAGCAAGATTCTTTGTAGATACAGACAAGATAATTGTAATGTTTATACGGAAAGACAAAGGAATTAAATGAGCTAAAATGATTTTTGAAAAGGAAGAATAAGTTGGAAGCAGTTATTGAACCTGATTGTAAGACTTATTGGGTAACTACAGTAATTAAGATTGTAGGCCAGGCATGGTGGCTCATGCTTGTAATCCCAGCACTTTAGGAGGGCAAGGTGGATAGATCCCTTGAGCTCAGGAATTCAAGACCAGCCTGGGAAATATGGGGAGACCCCATCTCTACTGAAAATACACACACAAAAAAAAACAGCCGGATGTGGTGGTGTGCACCTGTGGTCCCAGCTCCTCAGGAGTCTGAGATGAGAGGATCACCTGACCCCGGGGGGTGGAGGTTGCAGTGAGCTGAGATCATGCCACTGCACTGCAGTCTGGGTGTCAAAGAGAGACCCTATCTCAAAGACTATAGGCAGAGGTATTAACATGTAGATCAGTGGAATACAACAGGGCATCCAGAAATAGTCCCATATGAATACAGCAGACTGATTTTTTTTTTTTTTTTTTTTTTGAGACAGAGTCTTGCTCTGTTGCTGCGGCTGGAGCACACTGGCACGATCTCCGGTCACTGCAACCTCTGCCTCCCAGGCTCAAGCAATTCTTCTGCCTCAGCC
Organism: Cebus imitator; assembly: GCF_001604975.1. Classification (NCBI taxonomy): domain Eukaryota; kingdom Metazoa; phylum Chordata; class Mammalia; order Primates; family Cebidae; genus Cebus; species Cebus imitator. The sequence goes on along the minus strand of NW_016108078.1, from coordinate 379,455 downwards.
TCAGCTTAGATTACAGGTGTGAGCTACTGCGCCTGGCCAACAAACTGATTTTTGACAAAGCTACAAAAGCACTTGATGGGAGGAAAGACAGTGTTTTTTTTTTTTTTATAAATGATATTGGATCAACTGGACATCCACAGTTAAACAAGTACCACATATCTATACTGGTATCTAAAATATATAAAGAACTCTCAAAACTGAACATAACAAAAAAATCAAATTAGAAAATTGGCAAAAGATATGCACAGACATTTCACTGAAAAAGATCTACATATAGCAAACAAAGACATGAAAAGATGTTCAGCATCAGTAGCCATTAGAAAAATACAAATTAAGGCCAAGTGCAGTGGCTCACACCTATAATCCCAGCACTTTGGGAGGCCAAGGTGGGTGGATCACAAGGTCAAGAGATCAAGACCATCCTGGCCAACACGGTGAAACCTCATCTCTACTAAAAATACAAAAATTATCTGGGCATGGTGGCATGCGTGCACCTGTAGTCCCAGCTACTGAGGAGGCTGAGGCAGGAGACTCACTTGAACCCGGGAGGTGGAGGTTGCAGTGAGCCAAGATCGCGCCACTGCACTCCAGCCTGGTGACAGAGCAAGACTCCGTCTCAAGAAGAGAAAAAAAGAAAAGTACAAATTAAAACCACAATGAAATATCACTACACATTTACCAAAATGGGAAAGGTGAATAATAGTGATAATACCATTGTCCCAGAAAGGATGCAGAGAAGCTGGATCACTCATAAATGCTGATGGGAATGTAAAATGGTACTGCCACTCTGGAAAATAATTTGTCAGTTTCTTTCAAAACTGAAAATAGACTTATACAACCCAGCACTTACACTCTTTGGCACTTATATCAGAGAAATAAAGACTTATTTTCATGCAGGAACATATTCACAAGACAGCATGGCAGCCCCAAACTGGAAGCAACCCAG
>NW_016108078.1:371099-378434 GCF_001604975.1 Cebus imitator | reverse complement strand
AAAAAAAAAAAAAAAAGAACTATTGATACATGCAGCAACATGGATGGATCTTAAGGGCATATGCTGAGTGAAAAATGCCGGTTTCAAAAGATCATATACTGTATAATTCCACGTATATCATGTCCTCAAAATGACAAAATTGTAGATGGAGAATACATTAGTGGTTTCTGTGAGTTAGGGATGGTGCTGAAAGGCGTCGTTTGTGACTGTGCAGGGTTGGCACAATCGAAATCTTTGTGGTTATGGATTTGTTCTGTATCTTGACTGCAGTGGTGGATACACAAATCTATATAACAGAACTACACACTTACCTTGTACTAGTGTCACTTTGCTGGCTTTAATGGTGTATTATAATTATTTAAGATATAACACCATTGGAGAAATTGAGTGAAGGGTACACAGGACCTATCTGTACTATCTTTGCAACTTCCTGTGAATCTATAATTATTTCAGACTAAAAGAATTTTTTAAATAATAACATTCTAGTGGTTGTGGAGCATGGGTATGAGGGAGACCAAATAGAATAAAGGTAGGAACAGTCTTGAGACTCTTGTCAGATCAAAGATAATATTTGAACCACCACAATATTTGTTGTGATAGAAAAAATGGGACAGATAGAAGGGATGATAAGGAGGTAGAATCAGCAAGACTTGACCGGGCACGGTGGCTCATGCCTGTAATCCTAGCACTTTGGGAGGCCAACGCAGGCGGATCATGAGATCAAGAGATCAAGACCATCCTGGCCAACATGGTGAAACCCTGTCTCTATTAAAAATTAAAAAATTAGCTGGGCATGGTGGCACACACGCCTGTAATCCCAGCTACTCAGGAGACTGAGGCAGGAGAATAGCTTGAACCTGGGAGGCGGAGGTTGCAGTGAGCCAAGATTGCACCACTGCACTCCAGCCTGGGTGACAGAGGGAGACTTCGTCTCAAAAACAACAACAAAAAAGAATCAGCAAGACCTTGGTAATAACTGAATGATTTCCAAGTCTCTTGCTTGGGTGATTGAATAGATGCTAGACGTCTCAAATAGAAGAGGGAGGCCATAGCTGAGGAGTCTGAGATGGAGTAGACGTATATAGAAGCCATGTTTTCCTGGTCTGTTGTGCCTTTGCAAATCTCAAAGATGTTGGTTTTTTTAGAATTTTGTGAAATATCTTAATGTCTTCTCGGATATCTTGTGTATTATGAAGCCAGATATTTACATGATTCTTCCTTGTACTGCTTTCCTTGTCTAGCCTGGTGCATCTACTAAAAAATTAGATTCAGAGTAACTAAGAAATGTGTAGAGCTGGGCGAGGTGGCTCACGCCTGTAGTCCGAGCACTTTGGGAGGCCAAGGCAGGTAGATCACAAGATCAGGAGTTTGAGACCAGCCTGGCCAATATGGTGAAACCCCATCTCTACTAAAAATACAGAAATTAGCTGGGCGTGGTGGCAGGCGCTTGTAGTCTCACCTACTCAGGAGGCTGAGGCAGAAGAATCACTTGAACCCAGGAGGCAGATTTTTCAGTGAGCGGAGATTGAACCACCGCACTCCAAGCCTGGGTGATAGAGCAAGATTCTGTCTCAAAGAAAAAAAGAAAGAAAAGAAAAGAAATGTGTGACATTGGGCCTTGATTTCTTTCTCCAAGTTATTATTTATAATTATTTTTTTTCAGACAAAGTCTCTTTTTGTCGCCCAGGCTGGAGTGTAGTGGCTCGATCTCAGCTCACTGCAACCTCTGCCTCCCAGGCTCAAGTGATTCTCCTGCCCCTGTCTCCAGAGTAGCTGGGATTGCAGGCACCCGCGACTATACCTGTCTAATTTTGGTTTTTGTTGTTGTTTTTTTTTCTTTTTGTAGAGATGGGGTTTCACCATGTTGGCCAGGCTGGTCTTGAACTCTTGACCTCAAGTGATCCTCCCACCTCGGCCTCCCGAAGTGCTGGGATTACAGGTGTGAGCCACCATGCCTAGCCTTATTTATTTTTTTTAGAGACAGGATTTAGCTCTGTCACCCAGACTGGAGTACAGTGGCAGGATATCTCATTGCTGCCTCAAACTCCTAGGTTCAAGGGATCCTCCTGCCTGAACTTCCCAAGTAGCTGGGACTACAGGCACGTGCCACCACACCCAGCTAGTTTTTAAATTTTCTGTGGAGGTAGGATCTCTCCATCTTGCCTAGGCTGATCTTGAACTCCTGGGCTCAAGCAGTCCTCCTGCATCAGCCTCCCACATTGCTGGGATTAGACATGTGAACCACCACACCCAACCCCTTGATTTCTTTATCTGCAAAATGAGCATTATGTTTTGTGATAATGTATCATAATAGTTCCCTCTCAGGATTTTTGTGAGGATTAAATGAGATAATATATGTAAAGTACTTGCATATGAAGCACTTAATAAATGTGTACTATTCCTGCTGCTAAAAATAAAAATTATTGTGACAAAAAATTAAGAGCTGAAATGCAGTGGAGCCTGTCAGTGGATACTGTGGCTAGCTGTAGAAATTCTAAGAGATTCTCTAGAGCTTTTTTTCTCTCAATTTCTGTTTTCCAGTTCCTTCAGTGATCCTTAAAGAGTGGTCTGCCTATAAAGGGAAGTCACCTCAAACCCCTGAGCTGGTGTCTGCGCTGACCTTTCGGGAATGGACTTGCCCAAACCTCAAGAAGCTCTGGCTAGGCAAAGCAGTTGAAGACAAGAACAGAAGGATGCGGGCCTTCCTGGCCTGTATGAAGTCAGACACACCCAGTATGCTAAATCCAGCTAATGTCCCCACCCATCTGCTGCTCATGTGCTGTGTTCTCCGGTAAGATATCTGACAGGCAGGCAGCCAGTTCCTTTTCTTTCACTTCTTTGATATTTCCTTTAAGCACCTGCTTTTATGATATTTGGGGGGTAGGGAAATCGAACCAATTTTATGTTTGGCTTTTATGTTGATTTTATGTTTGGCTTATACTCCAGAAACATCAAAAGTGATCGTTCAGACAGTCTTCTCAGTTTATGATCCTTGGTCCTATCAGTCCATACATGACTCCTCTTTTCTTTTTTTTTTTTTTGAGACGGAGTTTCGCTCTTGTTACCCAGGCTGGAGTGCAATGGCACGATCTCGGCTCACCGCAACCTCCACCTCCTGGGTTCAGGCAATTCTCCTGCCTCAGCCTCCTGAGTAGCTGGGATTACAGGCACGCACCACCATGCCCAGCTAATGTTTTGTATTTTTAGTGGAGACGGGGTTTCACCATGTTGACCAGGATGGTCTCGATCTCTTGACCTCGTGATCCACCTGCCTCAGCCTCCCAAAGTGCTGGGATTACAGGCGTGAGCCACCGCGCCCGGCCTGTTTCTTTTTTTTTCCTTTTTTTATTGAGACAGAGTTTCACTCTTGTTGCCCAGGCTGGAGTGCAGTGGTGCAATCTCAGCTCACTGCAACCTTTACTTCCCAGGTTCAACTGATTCTCCTACCTCAGCCTCCCAAGTAGCTGGGATTACAAGCACCAGCTACCACGCCCAGCAAATTTTTGTATTTTTAGTAGAGACGTGGTTTCACTCTGTTGGCCCAGCTGATCTCGAACGCCTGACCTCAGGTGATCTGCCCACCTCGGCCTCTCAAATTACTGGGATTACAGGCATGAGCCACTGCACCCAGCCTGTTTCTTTTTTTCACTTAATATTATTTTTGAGATCTGTCCATATTCATATATCAATCATTCTTCTCCACTGTTGGGTTATGTTCTATCAAATACTAATATCACAGCATTTTATTTATTGATTGATAGATAATTGTTTTCAGTTCTTTGGTATTGCAAATAGTGCTGCAGGGGATTTCTTCATAGATATCTGTGTCTCTTTGTGTTCCTGACTCAGTTTAAAGTATATACTGAGAAGTAGCATTTCTGGATCCTGTAAAATATGCATGTAGCCTTTCACTAAATATTGCCAAATTGCTCTAGATTATAGTTGTACCAATTTATATTCCTGCGAACAATACATAAGTATTTCTATTTCCTCATATTATTGCCAGTACTAATATCATAAAACTTCTTAATTTTTGCCAATCTAGTGTTTTCAAGTAGTATCTTTAATATTCATTTGCATTTGACTACAAGGAGGTTGATCTTCTATTTTTATGCTTATTAGCCGTTTTGAGTTTTCTCATTTTCTGAAGTGCTGCTTTATTTGTCTTGCAAATTTTTTATTAGGTTACTTGTCTTATTTTGCTGATCACAGAGGTTCTTTGTCAGATGTGTGTGAGTGTGTGTACACTCAGACACACATATAGCAAATACTTTTCTATATTTGAGTGTGCGTGCTTGTGTCTGTGCATGTATATTAAATGTCTTTTCCAGTCAGTCACAATTTGTTGAAACTTCATGTATGGTATTTTTTGTTTACCAGAAGTATTTCGTTTTTACTAGCCTTTTAAAAATTTAACTCTTGGCTGTGCGTGGTGGCTCACGCCTGTAATCCCAACACTTTGGGAGGCCAAGGTGGGCATGATCACTTGAGGCCAGGAGTTCAAGACCAGCCTGGACAGCATGGCAAAACCCCATCTATACAAAAAAATACATATATATACAAAATTAGCCAGGCATGGTGGCGGGTGCTTGTAATACCAGCTACTCGGGAGGCTGAAGCAGGAGAATGACTTGAACCCAGGAGGCAGAGATTGCAGTGATCTGAGATTATTCCACTCCAGCCTGGGCAACAGTGCAACTGACTCTGTCTCAAAGAAACAAACAAAATTAGGCAGAGTGCAGTTGCTCACACCTGTTATCTCAGCAGTTTGGGAGGCTGAGGCCAGGAGTTCAAGACCAGCCTGGCCAACATGGCAAAACCCTATCTCTACTAAAAATACAATAATTAGCTGGACGTGGTGGTGCAAGCCTGTGTTCCTAGCTACTTGGGAGGCTGAGGAGGGAGGATCACTTGAACCCAGGAAGTGGAGGTTGCATTGAGCTGAGATTGTGTCACTGCACTCCAGCCTGAGTGATAGGACAAGACTCTGTCTCAAAAAAAAAATCTGGAGGCCGGGCGCGGTGGCTCAAGCCTGTAATCCCAGCACTTTGGCAGGCCGAGGCGGGTGGATCACGAGGTCAAGAGATCCAGACCATCCTGGTCAACATGGTGAAACCCCGTCTCTACTAAAAATACAAAAAATTAGCTGGGCATGGTGGTGCGTGCCTGTAATCCCAGCGACTCAGGAGGCTGGGGCAGGAGAATTGCCTGAACCCAGGAGGTGGAGGTTGCGGTGAGCCGAGATGGCGCCATTGCACTCCAGCCTGGGTAACAAGAGCGAAACTCCATCTCAAAAAAAAAAAAAAAAAAAAAAAAAAAAAAAAACCGGGGGGGAAAAAAACCCTTTATTTTTATAGATTTAAAGGGTACAGGTGTCCTTTTGTTACATGGATATATTACGTAGTGGTAAAGTCTGGACTTTTCACATAGCCATAACTCAAATAGCGTACACTGTACCCATTAAGTAATTTTTAATCCCTCACCCCCTCCCATCCTTCTGAGTCCCTGGTCTGTGTTACTCCACTGTCTGTGTCTGTGCATACACATTATTTACCTCCCACTTATAAGTGAGAGCATGCTGTACTTGACAGTTTCTGAGTTATTTTACTTAAGATAAATGGCCTCTTCCGTCCCTGTTGCTGTAAAAGACATGATTTCATTCTTTTTTATGGCTGAATAGTACTCCAATATGTGTGTGTGTACATGTGTGTGTATATATATATACACACACACACACACATACACACACACACATATATATATATATAAAATCATACTTTATCCAATCATTCATTCATTGATGAACATTTAGGTTGATTCCATACCTTTGCTATTGCAAATAGTATTGCAATAAACATATAGGTGCAGGCATTCTTGTTGTTGTTGGATGCGTAGTGTGCAAATGTTTTCTCTGATTCTGCAGGTTGTTTCTTTACTCTGTTATTTCTTTTGCTATTCAGGAGCTTTTTCCTTCATGCCTATTTGTCTATTTTTGTTCTTGTTGCATTTGCTTTCGAGGTTTTCTTTTTTTCTTTTTTTTTGAGACGGAGTCTAGCTCTGTCGCCCAGGCCGGAGTGCAGTGGCACTATCTCAGCTTACTGCAACCTCAGCCTCCCGGGCTCAAGCAGTTCTCCTGCCTCAGCCTCCCAAGTAGTTGAGATTGTAGGTGCATGCCACCACGCCTGGCTAATTTTTGTATTTTTAGTAGAGATGTGGTTTTACCATGTTGGCCAGGCTGGTCTTGAACTCCTGACCTCAGGTGATCCACCCACCTTGGCCTCCCATAGTGCTGGGATTACAGGCATGAGCCACCACACCCAGCTACTTTTGAGGTCTTAATCATGAATTCTTTACCTAGGCCAATGTACTCAAGAGTTTTTCCTAGGTTTTTCGTCTAGGATTTTTATAGCTCAGGTATTACGTTTCAGTCTTTAGTCTGTCTTGAGTTGATTTGGGTGTGTGTGTGTGTGTGTGTGTGTGTGTGTGTGTGTTTTGGTTTTGGTTTGTTTTGTTTTTTGAGATGGGGTTTCACTCTTGTTGCCCAGGCTGGAGTGCAATGGTGCGATCTCAGCTCACTGCAATCTCCACCTCCCGGATTCAAGCAATTCTCCTGCTTCAGCCTCCCGAGTAGCTGGGATTACAGACATGTGCCACCACGCCCAGCTAATTTTGTATTTTTAGTAGAGACAGGGTTTCTCCATGTTGGTCAGGCTGGTCTCGAACTCCCAACCTCAGGTGATCTGCCCATCTTGGCCTCTCAAAGTGTTGGGATTACAGGCATGAGCCACCGCACCCAACCTGTTTTTTGTTTTTTTGAGATGGAGTCTCGCTCTGTCACCAGGCTAGAGTGCAGTGGCACAATCTCGGCTCACTGCCACCTCTGCCTCCTGGGTTCAAGCGATTCTTCTGTCTTAGCCTCCTAAGTAGCTAGGATTACAGGTGTATACTACCAAGCCCCACTAAGTTTTGTATTTTTGGTTGAGACAGGGTTTCATCACATTGGCAAGGCCACTCTCCAACTCCTGACCTCAGGTGATCCACTTGCCTCAGCCTCCCCAAAGTACTAGGATTATAGGCATAAGCCACCATACCCAGCCCATCTTGAATTGATTTTTGTATATGGTGAGAAATAGGGGTCCAGTTTCACTCTTCTGCATGTAGCTAACCAGCTATCCCAGTACCATTAAAAAGTGTCTTTTTCCCAGTGTATGGTTTTTTTTTTTAGACGGAGTTTCGCTCTTGTTACCCAGGCTGGAGTGCAATGGCGCGATCTCGGCTCACCGCAACCTCCGCCTCCTGGGTTCAGGCAATTCTCCTGCCTCAGCCTCCTGAGTA
>NW_016108078.1:367995-370364 GCF_001604975.1 Cebus imitator | reverse complement strand
TTTGAGACGGAGTCTCACTTTGTCACCCAGGCTGGAGTGCAGTGGTGCTATCTTGGCTCACTGCAACCTCTGCCTCCCGGGTTCAAGCAGTTCTCTGCCTCAGCCTGCCAAGTACCTGGGATTACAGGCACCTGCCACCATGCCCAGCTAATGTTTATATTTTTAGTAGAGACGAGGGTTCACCATCTTGGCCAGGCTGGTCCTGAACTCATGACCTTGTAATCCACCCACCTTGGCCTCCCAAAGTGCTGGGATTACAGGCATGGGCCACCATGCCCAGCCACCCAACTAATTTTTTAAAGTTTCTGTTTTAGAGACAGGCTCTCACTGTGCTGCCCAGACTAGTCATGAATGCATGGGTTCAACCAGTCCTCCCATCTTGGCCACCCAAAGCGCTAGGATTACAGACAGGAGCCACCATGGCCAGCCAGAAAGTGGGAAAATTTTTGCCAACCTTTTAGTATTATAATTTTATATACATAGAAAAATTAGAATAATAGTACAGTGAACACTCATATAATCACCACCTAGATTCTATAATTAATATTTAGTATATTTGCTTTACTTCCTATAACTATCCATTTGTTCATCTCTAGGCATCCATTTTTCCATCCTTTTTACTGCATTTCCAAATAAATTGCAGATATCAGTATACTTCTTCCTTTACTGAGAAGTATTTATTTTGGTTCTATCCATCCCATGATTTTGTATATTTATGGGATATGCTTTGGTGTCTTATTTAATAAATTCTCCCCTACCCCTAAGTCATAAAGATATTTTTCAACATTTTCTTATACTTTTATAATGTCATCCATATCAGGTCCTTGATACAGTAGATATTTATTTTGTACATGCTTTGAGAAAGGATCTAACTTTATTTACTCTACATAATATGACAGTTCCCTAGCTTGATGTATTGAGTGATCCTTCCTTTCCCCTACTTTTCTTATGTACCAAGTTTTTTGTTTTTTGCTTTTTGTTTTTTTGAGATGGAGTCTCGCTCTGTCACCCAGGCTGGAGTGCAGTGGCGTAATCTTGGCTTACTGAAACCTCCACCTCCCGGGTTCAAGCAATTCTCCTGCCTCAGCCTCCCAAGTAGCTGGGATTACAGGTGATCACCACCACACCCAGCTAATTTTTGTATTTTTGTAGAGACAGGATTTCACCATGTTGCCCAGGCTGGTCTCGAACTCCTGACCTCAAGTGATCTGCCCACCTCGGCCTCCCAAAATGCTGGGATTACAGGCATGAGCCACCTCGCCTGGCCATTATGTACCAAGTTTTTATATCTGTGTAAGTTCATTCATGGATTCTATTTTGTTCCATTGCCCATTTGAGTCCTTATCAATATTACATTGTTTCAGTTATTAAGGGTTTACAATATGCCTTAATATCAGGTAGCACAAATCTCCACTCTCTGCTTTTCTTTTTCGAGAATTATACTAGCTATCCTTGGACCTTAAGAGCTCTTATTCTTCCATGTATAGTTTGTTATCAGTCCAGTTTCCACAAAAATCTTGTTGAGATTTTTTTGTCATTGAATTGAATTTTTAGGTTAATTTGGGGAGCACTGACATCTTTATAATGTCAAGTCCTCCCATCCAAAGATAATAGTTAACCTCTCCCATTTATCCAGGTTTCTTCCTTTGTGTCTTAGTAGAGTTATGTTTTTTCCATTCAGATCTCCTACATTTTACATTAATTCCTCAGTACTTCATAGATATCATCATGATTATGTGTGATATTCTAGTTTCTGTTATACTTTCTCATTGTTTATTTGCTGATGTAGAGGAAATAAATTTTTGTGCAAAGGGGAGATCATGCCTACAAGTTAACAGAGAACTATAGAGCACTTAGCTTTCAAAGTGGGCAGACCTTACTTTGAATGCTGGTTCTGGCATTTTTCAACTTGGATGTGTCACTTTAGCCTTTCTTAGCATCTCTTTCCTCACTATAAATGGTATAATTTTTACTTCTCAGAGCTGTTTGAGCTTTGAGATAATGCATGCAGGGACCCTATCACATACTAGATGCTCAATATATGCTAATTTCCTAACCGCCTTAATATTAAGATTAGTGACTTACAAAGTTTTCCCAGTAAGAATAATGAGGCTGAGCACAGTGGCTCACACCTGTAATCCCAGCACTTTGGGAGGCCAAAGCAGGTAGATCATTTGAGGTCAGGAGTTCAAGACCAGCCTGGCCAACATGGTGAAACCCCGTCTCTACTAAAAATACAAAAATAAGTTGGGCAGTAGTGGCACATGCCTGTAATCCCAGCTACTCAGGAGGCTGAGGCAGGAGAATCACTTGAACCCAGGAGGTGGAGGTTGCAGCGAGCCAGGATTGTGTTACTACACTCCAGCCTA
>NW_016108078.1:364387-365980 GCF_001604975.1 Cebus imitator | reverse complement strand
CAGCCTCCTGAGTAGCTGGGATTACAGGCACACGCCACCATGCCCAGCTAATGTTTTGTATTTTTAGTAGAGACGGGGTTTCACCATGTTGACCCAGGATGGTCTCGATCTCTTGACCTCGTGATCCACCCACCTCGGCCTCCCAAAGTGCTGGGATTACAGGCGTGAGCCACCACGCCTGGCCAGGATCTACTCTTAGCTCCAGCCCCAGTGACAGCAGTAGGTAGCCTTCTGCGTAAAGGTAGAGGAAAAGATATAAAGATTACTTTTTTAAAAGACTCAAAAAGAAGAGGTAATATCTGGACTCATTTAGTATAGAGTGAAATTGCCCTGTAAAATTAATAACCCAATAGTTAGAAGGAATGAATGAGACCTAGTTTTTGATAGCATAACAGGAAGATTGTAGTCTTTAATGAGTTAATTGTACATTTTAAAAGACCTAAAAGAGTATAATTGGGTTGTTTGTAACACAAAGGATAAATGTTTGAGGGGATGGATACCCCATTGTCCATGATATGATTATTACACATTGCATTCCTATACTAAAATATCTCATACCCCATAAATATAAATACCTACTATGTACCTACCACAACTAAAAAGAAATTTAAAAATTGGGAAACTAAAGAAAATTAATAACCCATTGTTTATAAAACCCTTAAGAAGAGGTAGGATGAGTACATATATGTACCTGGCAGTGTGCTACGTCAGCCCTTTGTGTACAATGCTTCAGATCTGCATAATAGTGCTGAAAAGTAGGTGTTATTTATCTCAGACTCAAAGAGGAGTGATTTACAAAGGTTACATAGCTAGTAAGGAGTAGTGAGAAGGTCACTAAGTCTAACTCCCAATTCCTATGTTTTTCCTTTTTTCTTTTTTCTTTTTTTAAATTTTCTTCTTTTTTGTTTTTCAAGTTTTAAACGCAGATTTTGACAACATCCTTTTTTCTTTTTTTGCTTGTTTGTTTGTTTTTTGAGACAGAATCTTGCTTGGTTGCCCAGGCTGGAATGCAGTGGCACAATCTCAGCTTACTGCAACCTCTGCCTCCCAGATTGAAGCAATTCTCCTGCCTCAGCCTCCTGAGTAGCTGGGATTACAGGTGCCTGCCACCACACCCAACTAATTTTTTTGTTTTTTGAGACGGAGTCTCGCCCTGTTGCCCAGGCTTGAGTACAGTGGCGCGATCTCAGCTCACTGCAACCTCCACCTTCTGGGTTCAAGCAATTCTCCTGCCTCAGCCTCCCGAGTAGCTGTGACTATAGGTGGGTACCACCACGCCCAGCTGATTTTTGTATTTTTAGTAGAGCCGAGGTTTCACCAGTTGGCCAGGATGGTCTCCATCTCTTAACCTCATGATCCGCCACCCCTCAGCCTCCCAAAGTGCTGGGATTACAGGTGTGAGCTACCGTGCCCAACTGCTAATATTTCTATTTTCAGTAGAGAAGGGGTTTCACCATGTTTGCCAGGCTGGCCTTGAACTCCTGACCTCAGGTGATCCACCCGCCTCGGTCTCCCAAAGTGTTGAGATTACAGGTGGGAGCACGCACCTGGCCTCCTATATATATATATATATATTTTTTTTTTTTTTTTTTT
>NW_016108078.1:358284-362282 GCF_001604975.1 Cebus imitator | reverse complement strand
CCGTCTCTACTAAAAATACAAAACATTAGCTGGGCATGGTGGCGTGTGCCTGTAATCCCAGCTACTCAGGAGGCTGAGGCAGGAGAATTGCCTGAACCCAGGAGGCGGAGGTTGCAGTGAGGAGATCGCACCATTGCACTCCAGCCTGGGTAACAGAGTGAGACCCTATCTCTAAAAAAAATACAAAAGAAAACAGAGAATTGGTACAGAGAAGTGCGGCTATTTCTGATAACGAATACCTGAAAATGTGGAAGCAGCTTTGGAACTGGGTAATCAGAAGCTGGAAGAATTTGGAGGAGCAGGCTACATACGAAACACCAATACTGTAGTGAAGGCTTAGAACACAAGAAGATTTAGGGAGCGTTTATAATTCTTTAGAGATTGGTTAAATGGTTACAACCAGGATGCTGATAGAAATATGGACAGTAAAGGCCATTTTGATAAGGTTTCAGAAGGAACTGAGGAGTGAGGTATTGAAAATGGAAGTAAAGGCCATCCTTGTTATAAATTGGCCAAGAGCTTTGCTCAACGGTGTCCATGCCCAAGGGCTTTGTTGTAGGCCGGAATTGAGAATGATGAATTCAGGTACCTGGCTGAAGAAATTTCTAAGTAGCAAAGTGCTCAGGCTGCTCCGTGGTTACTTCTAACTTTACAGTGAACTGCTAGACAAAAGGGAAACAGAGCAGAAACATTTGGAAAATTCACAGCCTTGCCATGTGGTAGAGAATGAAAAAGAGTTTGCAGGAGTGGATCCAAGGGTGTAGGGAAGCCACCGCTTTATGCCTAAAAGGGAGCCAGGTGCTAATAGTCAAGACAGTGAGGAAAAGGCGCTAACGTCACTTCAGAGATCTTTGAGGCAGCCCTTCCCTTCAGAGGCCCAGCGCCCTAGGAGAACAGAATTGTTTGGGAGTGGAGGAGGCCTGGGACACAGCTACCCTGTGCCACCTCGGGAAAGCTACTTCCCACATCTCAGCCCCTCCAGCTGGAGCAGCCATGTCTCAAGTGGGCCCAGCTGTGGCTCACGCCTCAGTTCAGGAAGGTAGCAGCTCAGGAACGTACAAGTCATAAAAACCTTGGTGACATTCACGTGGTAATAATTCTGCAGGCTCACAAAAACTAAGAGGTATGGCGGCTTAGCAACCTCTGCCCATTGAATGGATCTCATTGAAAGCCTGGGAGCCCAGGTAGAGACTTGTTGTCAAGCCAAAGCCACCACAGAGATCCCCTACTGTAGCAGTGCCCAGTGGGAACATAAGGTTGGAGCTAGCACAGAGTCTTCAACCAAGGCAATGCGTAGTGGAGCCATGGGAACGGGACTGCCACTGGGTCCCCAGAACTGTGGGGTCACTAGCAGCATGCATTGCCCACCTGGGAAAGCTTCAGGCACTGGACTCCAACCAGTTTGAGCAACCATATGGCCTGCACTCTGCACCCATGCAGGCAGGGCTGCCTAAGGCCTTGTGGGCTGGGCCCCCACCACAGTGTGTCCAGGAGGCCCACGTGGAGTCAAAAAAGATTATTCGATTATTCTCCAACTCTAAGATCTTTTATTTATTTATTTGTGTGTGTGTGTGTGTGTGTGTGTGTGTGTGTGTGTGTGTGTGTGTTTAAGACAGAGTCTCTAACACCCAGATTGGAGTGCAGTGGTGTGATCACAGATCACTGGAGCCTTGAACTCCTGGGCTCAAGTGATCCTCCCACCTCAGCCTCCCGAGTAGCTGGGACCACAGGCACTTACCACCATGGCCAACTAATTTTTAAATCATTTATAGAGATGAAGTCTTACTGCATTGCCTAGGCTGGTCTCAAAACTCCTGGACTCAAGCGATCCTCCTGCCTCAGCCTTCCAAAATGCTGGGATTACAGGCCAATTGTGAGATCTTGGAAGTAGATAACTTGTTTAGATTTCACAGGCTCACAGATGAGACTTTGGACTTTTGAGATAAATTCATTTTATTTATATATAACCCAGTGTCAGGTATTCTGTTATAAGCAACAGAAAATGGGCTAATAATATAAACTCAGCATAGCCAAAATAATGTTGAAAAAAGGACAAACACTGTACAGTTTCAAAATTAACTACATGAGTAATCAAAAACAGTGGTATACTGGAATTCCATATTACATTTGAGTGTCCAGAAATAAACTCTGCTATTTGTGGTCAATTGATTTTTGACAAGGGTACCAAGATAATTCAGTGGGGGAAAGATAGGCTTTACAACAGGTGGTTCTGGGACAACTGGATATTAACATGCAAAAGAAGAGTTAGACCTCTGCTTCACACTATACACACAGATTAACTTAAAATATATCATGGACTTAAATGTCACAGCAAAAACTATAAAACTCTTAGAAGACAAGAGGTATAATTCTTCATGACCTCAGATTAGGTAGTGGTTTCTTTGATATGATGCCAGAAGCATAATTAACAAAAGGAAAAATAGGTAGGTTAGACTGGATCAAAATTTAAAATTTGTGTGCTAGAAGCAAGACTACAAATAAAGTAAAAACACAACCTGCAGAATGAGAGAAAATATTTGCAAACCATGTATCTGATAAGGGCCTAGTATCCATCATATATAAAGAAATTCTTAAAACTCAAACAATTGGCTGGGCACACTGGCTCATGTGTAATCCCAGCACCCTGCTTCATGTCTGTAATCCCAACACCTTAGATCACTGAAGTGTGAAAAATCACTTGAATCCAAGAGTTTGAGGCCAATCTGGGCAACATAGCAAGACCCCACCTCTAGAAAAACTCTTTGAAAAGCACCTGGGCATGGCTGTGTGCCTGTGGTCCCAACTACTGCAGAGGCTGTGGTGGGAGGATTGCTTACGCCCAGGAGGTAGAGGCTGTTGTGAGCCATGACTGTGCCACTGCACTTTAGCCTAGACAACAGAGCAACACCCTGTCTCAAAAAAAAAAAAAAAGAATTCCTACAAGTAAACCAATAAATGATTAATAAATCTTTTTTTTGTTTTTGAGACAGAGTCTCGGTCTGTCGCCCAGGCCGGAGTGCAGTGGTGCAACCTCGGCTCACTGCAACCTCCATCTCCTGGATTCAAGCGATTCTCTTGCTTCAGCCTCCCAAGCAGCTGAGACTATAGGCGCCTGCCACCACACCCAGCTGATTTTTTTTTATGTATCTTTAGTAGAGATGGGGTTTCACCATGTTGGTCAGGCAGGTCTCGAACTCCTGTCCTCAAGCAATCCACCCACCTCGACCTCCCAAAGTGCTGGGATTACAGGCGTGAGCCACCACCTGGCCAAATAAATCAGATTTTTAAATTAGTAAAAGATTTGAATAGACATTTCTCCAAAGAACATATGCAGATATCCAGTAAACACATGGAAAAGATGATCATCAGGGAAATGCAAATGATAAGGACAATGAGAAACCAGTTAACACCCATTAATCAAAAAGACAAGGGAGCAGGGATGGGAGATTTAAAAAGAAGGCATACAGTAAGTGTTGAAAAGGATGTGGAGAAATTGGAACCCTCATACATTGCTGATGGAAACATAAAATGAAGACACACGTCCTTAGAAAAACACGTTCACAAATGTTCGTGTAGAATTATTCATAATAGGCCAGGCACGGCAGCTTACTTTGTAATCCCAGCACTTTGGGAGTCCAAGGTAGGCAGACCATTTGAGGTCAGTTCAAGACCAGCCTGGCCAACATGGTGAAACTCTGTCTGTACTAAAAATACAGAATTAGCCAGGCATGGTGGTGCATGCCTGTAATCCCAGCTACTTGGGAGGCTGAGGCAAGAGAATCGCTTGAACCCAGGAGGTGGAGGTTGCGGTGAGCTGAGAACATGCCACTGCACTCCAGCCTGGGTGATAGAACGAGACACCGTCTAAAAAAAAATAGCCAGGTGTGGTGACATGCTCCTGTAGTCCCAGCTGCTCAGGCGTCTAAAGTGGGAGGATCACCTGAGCCTGGGAGATTGAGACTGCAGTGAGCAGTGTTTACACCACTGCCCTCCAGCCT
>NW_016108078.1:355127-356434 GCF_001604975.1 Cebus imitator | reverse complement strand
AAAAAAAAAAAAAAAAAAAAAAGATTGAGGAAATTCCTTGGGAATAAGTAAAACTGTTTTTTCCAGAAAATCCCTAGTGGAATCATGGAATTCCAAAAATCACACATGATGAAGCATCAATAAATACTGGTTGATTTAATAATTATTATTTCCTGCTATCCCATTTCTGAGCCCCTCACTCCTCTGACTCATTAAACCCTTCATTCTGTCTCATAAGTCATTCAAGGCTAGTTGAATAGCAGTGCTGGCCCAAAGATGGAGCCAGCATTGCCTTATAAATATCCTGACACTGACGCATTTGTTCAGCAAACATCTATTAAGCATCCACTCTCCATGTACTCTATTAAGGTTAGAGAGACATTTAAAATTGCAAATTAACATTACAGTATAAACCAAACCAAACAAAAAGCTCCAGTCCCTAGGAAATTAAATGTTCTCTCCTCTGTGGAGCCTTCTCTGAGGTAAATTTAGTCACTGACTCAGAGCACCCAGAACAATCTGTTCAACTTCTAAAATCACACCCTTTGCGTTGTGTTAATCTTTCTGGTTTCACACACTTGACTCCTTTAGGTCAGCTTTTCTCGCAGAGTGGTCAGGATATGACTGGTACAATTCTGCTTTGAAGGATTTTTGTTGAATTTTGTCTTGTTTTGTTTTTGGCTTGGCGTGACCTGATTAATGCATCCAGTCTTTCTTCCAATAAATATTTATCAATACCTATTGTATGCCACGTACTCGGCTAGGTAGTTAATAATAAATAAGGGATAATAAACAAAGACAAGCAAAGGCAAACAGACAAGGTCCTAGACCTCATGGGAGCTCACATGGGCACTTGAAAATAATGTGTTTTCTTTTTTTTTTATTATTATTTGTTAATTTTTGCTTTTAAGAATGTGTTTTCTTTGTATTAAGTCAGTCAAGTATTTAAACCTTATTTATTATACTATTCAAATCTTCTGTGAATTTAAATGATTTTTAGGTATATTTTACATATTATAGCTTAATAGTGATATATTAAAGTTTCCCACTGTAATTGCATTTGCGTTCATTTTCTTCTATACGTTTTGCCAATGAAATCAGATGGAAAGGTTAAAAATGAAAGAATCGAGGCGGGTGGATCACGAGGTCAAGAGATCGAGACCATCCAGGTCAACATGGTGAAACCCCGTCTCTACTAAAAATACAAAAAATTAGCTGGGCATGGTGTTGCGTGCCTGTAATCCCAGCTACTCAGGAGGCTGAGGCAGGAGAATTGCCTGAACCCAGGAGGCAGAGGTTGCGGTGAGCCGAGATCGCGCCATTGCACT
>NW_016108078.1:352481-354547 GCF_001604975.1 Cebus imitator | reverse complement strand
TTTCATTTTTTCCTTTAGCAACGCTACTAACACTATAACCTTTTATTTATTTTTGTTTTTATTTTTTTTGAGACAGAGTCTTGTTCTGTCACCAGCCTAGAATGTAGTGGCACAATCTTGGCTCACTGCAACCTCCAATTCAAGCAATTCTCAGCCTCCCAAGTAGCAGGCACTACAGGTGCCCACCACCATGCCCAGTTAGTTTTTGCATCTTTAGTAGAGATGTGGTTTCACTATGTTGGCCAGGATGGTCTCAATCTCTTCACCTCATGATCTGCCCGCCTTGGCCTCCCAAAGTGCTGGGATTACAGGCATAAGCCACTGTGCCCGGCCCCAAAACAATCTTTTATTTAATCCGTACAATCTCCCTATGAAATGAGTAGGGCAAATTTTATTATCCCTATTTGGTAGATGAGGAAAGCCAAGGCTCAGAAAGGTTAAATAGTTTGTCCATAGCCATCACCTGTTAGTTGGGGGAACCAACACTCAAATTCAGATCATCTGTCTTCAGAATGCTTGCTCTTTCCATTAAAACACTCTGGCCTTTTATGTGAAATTCAGTTAGCCGGGACCACATCTTGGGTACCATGATATGGTTCATGATTGCAGTTTCTGCCACCTGAAGCCCTCAGTGTTCCTCAGGCTGCCATCAGTCTGGCCTACTTGCTAATCTCGCCTCTGGTCACTCCAAACATGCTTAGCTGCAGCAATATGGAACGTGATGCATTGTGCTGAACCACGCCTTCATGCTTTCACGCATCATACTATTTGCTCAGCCTGGAACACCCTTTCCCTACGTTTTTGTCTGATTAAATTCTACAGGCCCTTTGAAACTGAGCTCTTGCTGACTTTTTTCAGCATGCCGTCTCTCACCTTTACAGTCTTCGGTGCTCTCGTAGCAAGCACCCTGTGCATTCTTCCGTCTTGGTACTTAACACACTGTCCTGTCATTGTCCATGTACATGACTGTTTCCTCTGTCTCCCAGACTGGAAGTAGGAAAGCAAAGATTCTCTTTCCTTCATTCAGTTAGCATTGCCAAAACCTAGCCAAGTACTGGTTCATGATAGGTTCTTAGCTTAATAAGTTTTTGTGACATGAATAAGTGAGTTTTGTGGCCTAATAACAGTGCTTTTATCTTCTAGGTACATGGTTCAGTGGCCTGGTGGCCGAATCCTGCATCGCCATGAGCTAGACACCTTCCTCGCACAGGCAGTGTCTACCCAGCTTTATGAACCAGATCAGCTCCAAGAACTCAAGGTGATTTCTTGTACCCTCATTTAAGTTCTTCCTTTTATGAGCCTATGGCACTACTTTAGGTCTTTTTTTTTTTTCTTGGAGCTGAGGAGTAAGTTCTGCAGGTAACTGTTTGATTTACTTTAGCCAGATATTTGTGTCTATTAATAAAGCCAAGAGGTGCCTGCTACACTGCTCTCATACTGATAAATGAGAATGGACAGAAAAGATGGGTATTATGCAACGAAAATAAATCATGGCCCATAGACCATGGCAAGGTTTCTGGCTTTTACAAGATACACTATAGGAGATTTATCCTGATGTCCCCTGCTTGTGTCTGAGCAAATGTCCACCCCTCCTTTTAGTGATGTGTCTTGGGTATTAAGTAGAAGTACAGAAAAGCATTAGGAAGGAAGTAAACCCAGCCACTGAGGGCAGTCGAGCATGGAGTATAGAGGTGAGGCTCTGAAGCCAGGCTGCCTTGGGTTTGAATCCTGGCTTCAGTACCTCCTAGCTGTGTGACCTTGGGCAGGTTACTTAACCTCTCTAGCTTCAGTTTCCTTACTTGTAGATTGTATATTAGTCCATTTTGTATTGCTATAAAAGAATGCTTGAGACTAGATTATTTATAAAGAAAAGCGGTTTATTGAGCCCGTTGTTCTGAAGTCAGTACAAAAAACGGCGCCAGCATCTACTCAGCTTCTGATCAGGGCCTCAGGAAGCTTTTACTCATGGTAGAAGGTGAGGGGAATAAGACAAGAGGAGCCAGCGTGTCACCTGGAGAGAGAGGTCACATAAGAGAGAAGGGCAAGGTGCTAGACTCTTTCTTTTC
>NW_016108078.1:346772-351531 GCF_001604975.1 Cebus imitator | reverse complement strand
GTAGAGACGGGGTTTCACTGTGTTGACCAGGATGGTCTCGATCTCTTGACCTCGTGATCCACCCGCCTCGGCCTCCCAAAGTGCTGGGATTACAGGCGTGAGCCACCGCGCCCGGCTGAACTCATCTTTTTTTATGGCTGCATAGTATTCCATGGTGTATATGTGCCACATTTTCCCTATCCAGTCTATCGTCGATGGACATTTGTGTTGGTTCCAGGTCTTTGCTATTGTAAACAGTGCCGCTGTGAACATACATGTGCATGTGTCTTTATAATAGAATGATGTATAATCCTTTGGGTATATACCCAGTAATGGGATTGCTGGGTCAAATGGAATTTCTATTTCTAGGTCCTTGAGATGTCTCGCTTTTTTGTTTTTTGTTTTTTGTTTTTTTTCAGATGGAGTTTTGCTCTTATTGCCCAGGCTAAAGTGCAATGGCGTAATCTCGGCTCGCTGCAACCTCCACCTTCAAGGTTCAAGCAGTTCTCCTGCCTCAGAGCCTCTCAAGTAGCTGAGGTTACAGGCATGCACCACCATGTCTGGTTTATTTTGTATTTTTAGTAGAGACGGTGTTTCTCCATGTTGGTCAGGCTGGTCTTGAACTCCCGACCTCAGGTGATCTGTCCGCCTTGGCCTCGCAAAGTGCTGGGATTACAGGCATGAGCCACCGCACCCGGCCAGTGTCTCATATATTTTAAGTACATAATACTCAAGAAAATGTAGCCATTAATGCAAAACATCCCTCTCTTGACCTTAGTAACCTTGTTCCTTTGAGGCCCCAAGGTAAACTAGAAGATGAAGTTCAGTAAGACTTGAAAATTTTAAGTGAGGTCAGCTAAGATGAGACAGACTCAGACAACCAGTAAGTGGTTGCTCTTTGCAGTAAATGTTATATTGCTTGTCCTAGAGCAACTGCTCATGCTAAACCACACCTAGGACGGGACCTGCAAACACTTTCCCTTTTCCTGTTGAAGCTGTCTTCTAACACACTGACTTGACATAACCACTGTGGGAATTGAGGTTTTTCCCAATCTGCTGTCGGGCACTTTTTACATAGTTGAGGTAGTATTTATGTTTATATGTTGTGAGTTCTTTCCATTTCACGTAGCACATATTTTCTGTCTTAAAAATGTTAATAAATAATATTTTATATGGATGTATCATTTAATTCTTCTCATATTGGTGACTTAGGTTTTTTTCAGTTTCCCTCTATTATGTGTTGTCTTAGTCCATTTAGAGTTGCTATAAAGGACTGTCTAAAGCTGGGTAATTGATAAAGAAAAGAGGTTTTTTGTTTTTTGAGACAGAGTCTCACTCTGTCACCCAGGCTGGAGTGCAGTGGCATAGTCTCACCTCACTGCAACCTCCGCCTCCCAGGTTCAAGCGATTCTCCTGCCTCAGCCTCTTGCGTAGCTGGGATTACAGGCACGTGCCACCATGCCCACCTAATTTTTGTATTTTTATTCGAAATTTTGTATTTTGTATTTTTAGTAGAAACGGGTTTTTGCCATGTTGGCCAGGCTGGTCTCAAACTCCTGGTCTCAAGCGATCCGCCCACCTCAGCCTCCTAAAATACTGGGATTATAGGCATGAGCCACTGCACCTGGCCAAGAAAATAATTTTCTTTGGTTCATGGTTCTTCAGGCTATACAAGAAACATGGTGCTGGTATCTGCAAGGTGAACTTCTGAGTCAACAAATGTGAACATTTTCACGGTTCTTCACGCATATTGCTTAATTGTAGTATACTTTTTTTTTTTTTTAAGTGGAGTCTTGCTCTGTTGCCCAGGCTGGAGTGCAGTGGCGCAATCTCGGCTCACTGCAACCTCCATCTCCCAGGTTCAAGCAATGCTCCCACCTAATCCGCCTGAATAGCTGGAACTACAGACGCCCGCCACCACACCTGGCTACTTTTTGTATTTAGTAGAGATGGGGTTTCACCATGTTGGTCAGACTGGTCTCGAACGCCTGGCCTCAGGTGATCTGCCTGCCTTGGTCCCCTGAAGTGCTGGGATTACAGGCGTGAGCCACCGTGCCTGACCTTGTAATATACATTTCTTACCAGCTTTATGTGAATGCCCATTTATCTCACTGCATCAGCAGCAGAGTAGCATTAAGTGTACTTTCAGCCTTTACTTTCTAATTATTTTTCTAATTTTACAGGTGAAAAAACTGTCTCAGGTTGGTATCTTTAATGTTGTAATGAGTACCTTTCAAATCATCTCAGGGAAAGACATGGGTAGAAGCTGCTTATGCACTGAGATGTCTACAGTGAATGACAACATGTTCACATTTAACTGGAAGAATCAGCATGACAGGAATAAGAGTAAATGTTACCAAGAACAGTGGTTTCTTAATAGTAATATTTCATCTGTGGTGGTTTCAGATTGAGAAACTGGATGCCCGAGGGATCCAGCTTGCTGCCCTCTTCATGAGTGGAGTCGACACAGCTCTGTTTGCTAATGATGCCTGTGGCCAGCCAGTCCCTTGGGAGCATTGCTGCCCCTGGATTTACTTCGATGGCAAGCTGTTCCAGAGCAAGCTAATTAAAGCAGGCCGAGATCGAGTATCTCTGATAGAGCTCTGTGATGGCCAGGTACCAGCATGTCGGGCTGCTAAGGACTAGCTCTCATCTCCTGTGGGGATGAATGAGCAGGGAGGGGAAAAGAACAGAGACACTGGAGAGGAATAGGACAGAAGCAGGAGAATGTGTCTCACTTTAACCTGACTTAGTCAACAGTGGTCCCAAAAGCCCGTAGTCTGATACTTACACGTAAAATTTTATGTTGGAAAGTATTTTTTAAAGAACTTAAAGTTTTCATATCCCTTTTCTTCCTCTGAGTATTTCTTTTCCATGGAATGTTCAGATACACTATATATACCTTCCCTCCAACTTTTAGAATTTCATTTCTCTTATTTACAAAAACTTTGTCTCTTTTGCAAGTGATGATTTTTTTGTGAAGGAACTGTGTTTGGGAACAGAAGAGGGTAGTTAAGCTGACGACAGAGTAGAAGCAGAGGATTTTTAAAAACGAAACATTGGGAAGGGTGAGGGGAGGCAAGGGAAAGGAAACCTTACTGAACTCCTTTATCCGCTTTGGTGGGGAAAGAGCTGAGGGACTAGAGCAGGGATTGGCAGACCACCCAGCACACCTCCTGTTTTTCATAACTAGAAGTCCAATGAACTATCCATAGTGCTACAAAACATCTGTTTTTTGTTATGTAGACCACCCCATTTTTTAAAAAAGATTTTATTGGAACACAGCCACATTCATTAATCTACATACCATCTACGATGGCTTTCATTTTTCTTTTCTTTTCTTTTTCTTTTTTTAAGAGAGTCTCACTCTGTTGTCCAGGCTGGAATGCTGTGGCACAATGTCGGCCTCACTGAAACCTCTGCCTCCCAGGTTCAAGCGATTCTCCCCTCTCAGCCTCCTGAGTAGCTGGGACTATAGGCGCGTGCCACCACGCCTGGCTAATTTTTTAATATTTTCAGTAGAGACGGGGTTTTAGCACATTGGTCAGGCTGGTCTAGAACTCCTGACCTCAGGTGATCCACCTCCCTCGGCCTCCCAGTGTTGGGATTACAGGCGTGAGCCACCACACCTGGCCTATGACTGCTTTCATGGTATAATAGCAGAGTGGAATAATTGTGACGGAGACAATATGGCCTACAAAGCTTAAAATATTTACTATCTGACCCTTTACAGAAGAAGTTTGTAGACCTCTGGACTAGAGGTATCAGGATCTCCAATTCTGGATATGGGGGAGAAAGTTAAAAGGCTTTTTGTTTTTTATTTATTTACTTATTTTTTTTCTTTTGAGACGGTGTCTCGCTTTGTCACCCAGGCTGGGGTGCAGTGGCACGATCTCAGCTCACTGCAAACTTCCGCCTCCTAGGTTCAAGCGATTCTCCTGCCTCAGCCTACCGAGTAGCCGGGACTATAGGCGTACGCCACCACGCCGGCTAATTTTTTGTATTTTCAGTAGAGACGGGGTTTCACTGTGTTAGCCAGGATGGTCTCAATCTCCTGACCTCGTGATCCACCCACCTTGGCCTCTCAAAGTGCTGGGATTACAAGCGTGAGCCACTGCGCCCAGCAAAAGTCTTTTTATTTGTCAGTGTTTTATTTCTCTTTTATCTAATTCTGTTACGTCCTCCTTAAAAAGTGACCTAGCCCAATGCCAGCTATGTAATAGGCCATCAGTAATCCTTATTGTTAAATTTGTCTTCCTTGATCTAGTCAATGTACAGCACAAGCCCTGATTCAGAACTCATATGATGGTAGCGTGATGTCATGTAAAGAGTGGGGACTTTGGTGCCAGACAGGCTTCCTGAGTGTGTAGCTTTGAGCCCTTTAATGACAGGCCTCAGTTCACTTAGCGGGAATAGAATTGTGAGACTGTACCTAGAGTGGTCCATACTGGGCCTCAAACATGGGACAAGTTCGAAAAATGGCAGCTGCTATTATTACCCTGTTCCTCATTTGAAGGCTGACCTGGCAACCAAAGTGGAGAAGATGAGACAGAGCATCCTTGAAGGAGTCAACATGAATCATCCACCGCCTTCTGCTCTACTTCCGTCACCTACTTTTGTGCCTCCCATAGTGCCCTCTCTCTACCCCGTTTCACTTTATTCCCGAGCTATGGGCTCCATGCCACTTCCACCTCAAGGAAGGAGCCGGGGATTTGCAGGTCAGTACCTAAATAGAGGAGGTATTTGTCATCCTCAATTTATATAATCATAACCTATCCAG
>NW_016108078.1:340170-341437 GCF_001604975.1 Cebus imitator | reverse complement strand
GGTTCAAGCAATTCTCCTGCCTCAGCCTCCCGAGTAGCTGGGACTACAGGCATGCACCATCATGCCCAGCTAATTTTTGTATTTTTAGTAGAGACGGGGTTTCACCTTGTTGACCAGGATGGTCTCGATCTCTTGACCTCGTGATCCACCTGCCTTGGCCTCCCAAAGTGCTAGGATTATAGGCGTGAGCCACTGCACCCGGCCCAGGGTCTTTTTATCAGAGAGATATGGAAATAAGAAGAGTAGGTGGCGGGTTGTAGGATCTTTTGTCCCACCTCTTCTGCCTTGTACTTGCGATCCTTTTTCTTTTTCTTTCTTCCTTTCTTTCTTTCTTTCATTTCCTTCCTTCCTTCCTTCCTTTCTTCCTTTTCCTTCCTTCCCTTCCCTTCCTTTCCTTGTCTTTTCTTTTTTTCTTTCTTTCGACAGAATCTCACTCTGTCGCCCAGGCTAGAGTGCAGTGGTGCAATCTTGGCTCACTGCAACCTCCACCTCCTGGGTTCAGTGGCTAGGATTACAGGTGCACACCATGATTCCTGGCTAATTGTTTGTATTTTTAGTAGAGACAGAATTTCACCACGTTGGCCAGGCTCGTTGGCCAGGCTGGTCTGGAACTCCTGACCTCAAGTCATCTGCCTGACTCCGCCTCCCAAAGTTTTGGGATTACAGGGGTGAGCCTCCACGCCTGGTCCATTACCATCGTTCTTTCTGTCTTGCCAGGTCTCCATCCAATCCCACCCCAAGGAGGAAAACTGGAGATTGCTGGGATGGTTGTGGGCCAGTGGGCTGGCAGCAGATCCTCCAGGGGCCTAGGATCCTTCGGCATGCAAGTGGTTTCTGTCGGTGGGCCAGGAAAGGGGTATGTATCCAAATAGGCTGGTGTGACCTAGTGTCAGTTAAGGTCCCCTTTGGAAAATGCGTAGGTATTAAATCCTTCTATTAAGGCAAGAAGTACTAACTAACTTTCCTTTTTTTTTTCTTTTTGAGGCAGGGTCTCACTTTGTTGCCCAGGCTGGAGTGCAGTGGCATGATCTCTTCCACTCTTTACTGCAATTTCCTCTGCCTCCTGGGTTCAAGTGCTCCTCTTGCCTCAGCCTCCCGAGTAGCTGGGACCACAGGTGTGCATCACCATGCCTGGCTAATTTTGCATAATTTTGGTAGAGCTGTGGTTTCGCCATGTTGCCCAGGCTGGTCTCAAACTCCTGAGCTCAAGCAATCCTCCCGTATTGACTTTCCAAAGTGCTGGGATTACAAGTATGAGCCACCATGC
>NW_016108078.1:337173-339480 GCF_001604975.1 Cebus imitator | reverse complement strand
TTTTTTTTTTTGAGACGGAGTTTTCCTCTTGTTTCCCAGGCTGGAGTGCAGTGGCATGGTCTCCGCTCACTGTAGTCTCCACCTCCCGGGTCCAAGTGATTCACCTGTCTCAACCTCCCAAGTAGCTGGGATTACAAGCGCCGACCACCACGCCTGGCTAGTTTTTGTATTTTTAGTGGACATGGATTTTCTCTGTGTTGGCCAGGCTGTTCTCGAACTCCTGACCTCAGGTGATCCACCTGCCTTGGCCTCCCAAAGTGCTGGGATTACAGGCATGAGCCACCGTGCCCAGCCCAACTTTCCATTTTTAAAGTCAGTTTTCAGTTTAGTTCAGCAAATATAAAATAAATTGCCCTGCCTTGATTAAAGAGTTTTTACCCTAGAGGAAGACATGGGATACAGAACAATTCAGTCTAGTAGAATATAGAAATGACTGAGATAGATGTTTACAGGAGTAACACTGAGGGAGGGGCATCTAACTTAAGAGGGTCAAACTTCCAAGAGGAGACGAATAGTTAACCAAGTGAAAAGGGGAGTGTGGGCTTTATGTTTCTCATGATCACTTTTTCTCTCACTTGCTAAAGGCATGGAAAAGAACAGACTGGTAGAGGATCCAAGGGACACAAAAAAGGAAATAAGCAAGTAAGTACTTATTTTTATTTTTATTTTTTAGATTATTTACCTTCTGTTTGATGCCTTTTGCCTTTTCAGCTAAACTACAAAAGATCAGATCAGGCATGGAAACCTGAACTGCTCAGGGGAGCGTCACAACTCCTTCAAGCGTTTGATTGCATTCCCCTGCTCTCTAGTGGTATAGTGAGGGTTAGCCTGCCTCGAGCTGTTCTCACAGGGCTGCAGAGTCTTCCCCTTTTCCCAGTGAGACCACAAGATAGAAACCAGGTATTGTATCCTAAAGACCTGCACCTAGTATACTAGATGCTACGTGCAGCCAGAAAGGGGCCAGAGGGATGCTAACAGTGAGACTGCCCATAGCCTGCCTGAGCTTCTGAGAGGCCATCAGATACGCTTAGAAAACTGGACGTTTTTTGCCTTTGCTGAATATAGGTGGGAGCGTTACCATTCTGCTTATTCTTAATGACTCACAAGTGTCCTGAACTTTCTCTCTCTCTCTTTTGAGACTGGATCTCACTGTCACCCAGGCAGGCTGGGGTGCAGTGGCACAATCACGGCTCACTGCAGCCTCTACCTCCTTGGCTTATGCAATCTTCTCAGCTCAGTCTCTCAAGTAGCTGGGACTACAGTTGTGCACCACCGCACCCTGCTATGTTTTTCTATTTTTTATGTAGACAGGGTCTTACTTCGTTGCCCCAGGCTGGTCTCAAAGTCCTGGGCTCAAGTGATCCTCCAGCCTCTTAAAGTGCTGGGATTACAGGCCTGAGCCACTGTGCCCAGCCTTCAAACTTCCTTCTAATCCTTGAATTACATCACAGTTCCCACTGGTCCTCCTTGGGTATGCCCCACCCCGCCTCCACCCCGCCCAGATGCAAACTAGGAGTTCTTGTAGTGATCCAAAATAATGTAGTAGACTCAAACTGCTGGGCTTCTTATAGTATCACAGCTCCCATTTCTTGAGTACCTGCTTTCTACCAAGTCCCCTCTAGACATTCTACATGTAGTCTTTCATCCTGGACAATTTTGTCATCAGTTCTCTATCCTAAATGTATTCCGTATACAGCCAGCCCTCACTTCGTCCACGTTAATCCCCATCATCTAATGTTTCCTCAGAGAAGATAAATTTGCTTTAATGTGATTTTGAGCCAAAAATGGAACTAGATAGTAGGTCTCCCACGCAAAGCATTTTATAATGCACTCCAAAGCTACAGAACAGTGACTTTGGTGATTTTTCCAAAGCTTCTCAGCTTTTTCCTGAAGCTGCTCAGTAAGGTAAAAAGGATGCACCTAGAAGGTAATCACCGAATAGACTCTCATAAGATGGTACAGCCTTGGTGAATTCACCGGGATTCAGGGGCTGGTCGTCAGGCGTACAGTCGGAAAAGCCTGATACTTTTGGTATAAGAATAGATTCATCTCTCTGGTTGACTCACACTAACCAAGATCATAGAAATAGCTGCATGGGGCTAGGTGCGGTGGCTCACGCCTGTAATCCCAGCACTTTGAGAGGCTGAGGCAGGCAGATCACGAGGTCAGGAGTTCGAAACCAGCCTGGCTAATATGGTGAAACCCTGTCTCTACTAAAAATACAAAAATTAGCCAGGCATGGTGGCATGCACCTGTAGTCCCAGCTACTTGGGAGACTGCGGCAGAAGAATCACTCAAACCTGGGAG
>NW_016108078.1:334510-336705 GCF_001604975.1 Cebus imitator | reverse complement strand
GCTAATTTTTTGTATTTTTAGTAGAGACGGGGTTTCACCGTGTTGACCAGGATGGTCTCGATCTCTTGACCTCGTGATCCACCCGCCTCGGCCTCCCAAAGTACTGGGATTACAGGCGTGAGCCACCGCGCCTGGCCCTATTACTATTTTTTTGAGACAGGGTCTTACTCTTTCACCCAGGCTAGAATGCAGAGCACTGCAGCCTCAACCTCCCAGGCTCAAGCAATCCTCCCACCTCACCCTACTCAGTAGCTGAGACTACAGATGTGAGCCACCACACCCAGCTAATTTTAAAGTATTTTTTGTAGAGACAGGGTTTTGCCACGTTGCCCAGGCTGGTATCAAGCTCCTGACCTCAAGCTCGGCCTCCCAAAGTACCAGGATTAAAGGAATGAGCCACCATGCCTGGCCTGTTCCCTATTTTAAACAGGAGGAAATTGAGACTCAGAAGAATGAAATACCTTTCCCCAGATTATCCATCAAGTCTGTACATCAGAATTGACATTATAGCCTGAGCTAACTGATTCCAAAGCCCTGTGCTTTGCGAATTCCAATATAGTATAACAGCTCCAGTTGTTAGAGACAAGCATCAGACTCAGGTGTGGCTGACTCTAGCTATGCATGCCTTTAACCATTACTACTAGAGCTTTCTTTCTCTACGGACAAGTTACAAGAGAGGCTGTGGTATCAGAAGTTTGCTTGGGGGCATGGAATCAGAACAATGATATTAGCTAGCTTTTTTTTAATGAGTCATCCAGGC
Source organism: Cebus imitator (assembly GCF_001604975.1). Taxonomy (NCBI): domain Eukaryota; kingdom Metazoa; phylum Chordata; class Mammalia; order Primates; family Cebidae; genus Cebus; species Cebus imitator. The sequence goes on along the minus strand of NW_016108078.1, from coordinate 335,945 downwards.
CGGAGTGCAGTGTTGCAATCATAGTTTACTGCAGCCTCAAACCCCTGGGCTGAAGTGATCCTCCCACCTCCAAGTAGTTGCGAGTACAGGTGCACACAACCATGCCTAGCTTAATTTTTATATTTTTTGTAGAGAAAGGGTTTCGCCATGTTGGCCAGACTGATCTTGAACTCCTGAGCTCAGGTGATCCGCCTGCCTTGGCCTCCCAAAGTGCTGGGATTACAGGCGTGAGCCACTGTGTCCAGCCTTAGTGAGCATTTATTGAGTTCTTACACTGTGCCAAAGACAGCATGTTCTAAGTGCTTTATATGTAGTGTCTCATTGAATCCGTATATGAAGCTATGAAGTAGATACTTATTCTATTTTACAGATGTGGAAAGTGAGAGAAAACAATGGATGGTAGGTGATCTTAAGTTTCTCTTAGCTAAGACGGCTGCGGACACTGTTATCTACTCTAGAGGTCACCTAGCCAAGGAAATCCTCATTGAGACTTTGTTTATAGCAAGCCATCTTCTCTGGACAGAGCTGCTGCTGACTTCCTTTTTGACTCTTCTTTTTCTCTTTCAGTTGGAACAGAAAAAAAAAGAGTATGAGATAATTAAGAAAATCTTCCAGCTTATTAAATCTGGTTACACTCTAATCCTGTCTTCCTGAGATGATTTTTCAGTTGGAACAGAAAGAGAAGAGTATGAGATAATTAATGAAATGTTCCAGCTTATTAAATCTGGATACACTATAATCCTGTCTTCCTGAAATTGTTCCTAGGCCACAAGAGTTTTGTATGTTGTTAAATTTTTTTTTCATGTTTTTCTTTTTTGAGACACAGTCTTGCTCCTTCACGCAGGCTGGAGTCCAATGGCATAATCTCGGCTCACTGCAACCTCTGCCTCCTGGGTTGAAGCAGTTGTCCTGCCTCAGCCTCCCAAGTAGCTGGGATTACAGGAGTGCACCACCACACCTAGTGAATTTTTGTATTTTTAGTGGAGGCGGGGTTTTACCATCTTAGCCTGGCTGGTCTTGAACTTCTGACCTCAGTTATTCTGTCCGCCTCAGCCTCTCAGAGTGCTGGGATTACAGGTTTGAGCCACCATGCCTGGCCTGTTCTTAAATTCTTAAGTCACTTACTTGTAATGTTGTGGTTTCTTTATTGACTCCTTCAGGTGGCTAATTCATCCATTTTTATGGCTGTTACTATCCAGGTTGTTGGACAGTACTTCATAGTAAGCCCCATATTGTAGAGACTTTGAGACCAAATGATCTAGCTTTGAATCTGGCTCTGTTACTCACTAGTTCTGTGACCTTAGACAAGTTACTTAGCCTCTTTGCCCTAGTTTTCCCCTCTACAAACTTGGAGAAATTGGTATCTATGTTGCAGAGTTGTTATACGAGGACTAAATGAAAGTCTTCTTACTTTTTTTCAGGCTGTTTTCCTTTT